>NW_017804806.1:569548-576771 GCF_001891065.2 Hippocampus comes
GTGGGGGAGGGAGGAGGGGGGGGAGAGAGAGAGAGAGAGAGAGAGAGTATGAAGCAACCTCCTTCCTCTCTAGATGTGTGGGGTCATCCTGGTCTCCACCCCTTCCAAAAGAAAGCACCACCCACTGCGTTGATGATCCCACAGTTCCCACTCGTATTTTACTGCCTCTGACGTCACTGTGGCGCAAGTGTTAACACGCATTCATCATCGCTTGCCTCCCATTACAACACTTGGTTTCACTCAACGATTGTGAAGCCCAGGAGTATGTCCATGCTGTCACTTGGTTGGAAGACTATAAAGTGAGCAGACATCGCCCTCTAGCGGTAGGAAAATGAATTAGGGGGCAAACAAATTGTGACAATGCAATCAAACACAGAGACTACATTGAAATATAAAAAGCACAGTGGAAATCCCCATTTGAGATGACTCACTGGAAGTCATAGTGAGTTCAAATATTATGAGCATCATTATTCATCATGTGGGGAGGCACGGTGTTTAACCGTGAAGAGGTTCAGGGTTCGATTCCGGCTGCGGCCTTCCTGTGTGGAGTTTGCATGTTCTCCCCGTGCCTGCGTGGGTTTTCTCCGGGTACTCCGGTTTCCTCCCACCTTCCACAAACATGCGTGGCTGGTCAATGGAACACTCTAAATTGTCCCTAGGTGTGAGTGTGAACACGGATCGTTGTTCGTCTGTGTGGCAACCAGTTCAGGGTGTACCCCGCCTGCTGCGCAAAGACAGCCGGAATAGGCTCTAGGACTATTTTGTCCATTTAAGTCGAAATAGTTCTTGCCTCCTTGATCTTTTGCATCAAAGAGAGGCTTACCACAGCTTCCTTAGCCATTGGAAAAAGCCACAAAGTAGTTGTCCATACTGTATGTCTGTCCCATCACCATTGTCCCTCCAGTGTGTTTTGGATGAACTCAAGTGACGATTAGGTTTTGCACAACATTGCAAGAGCACAGCTGCAGCTCCACTTGTGAAGGACAGTGGGGTCTTGGCTCAGGGGGCCTCTCTGGGGGTGTCCAGAGTGTGTATGATGGAGCAAAAGATCTGGCAGCATGAATGGTGAAAGGGCAAAGCACCAAAGGGCAAACATCTAAAACAATGCACCTCATAATGATCAAATAATTGTAAAAAGAACAAATAATGCTCAAATGAAACAAGCATCTAGTCCAGCATTGAAGTGAAATGGAAAAGAGTAAAAAATGGCTAAAAAGAAAGGTGAAAAAAATATATGAAACTTGAAAAATAAAATAAATAGAAATTATGCTTAAAATCAAGAAAAAATGTGTTAAATGCATGCTAAATTAACATTTGTCCTGTTTTGTTAAGCGATATATAAATGTAATACATTTTCTTATTATTTTAAAAATGGACGTAGAAATGTTAAAGAATGGTAAAGTAAAAACATAGACAATATTGTGAAAAATAAAGATAATGCTAAAAAACTAACTTGCAAAACCTGTTCAAAAATGTCTTTCCAAAATGTAAATATAAGAGAAATACTAAGATACGGTTAAAATATCACTTAGAGTAAAAGCATGGGGATTATTTTTAGCCACTGTTTTTAACTTCTAATATTATCCTAAAATACATGATATGAAAAATAATGGTGCAAAATAATAATTATCTATATGAATATAAACATCTCATTCTACGAACTCGTTTACTCTGTAAAACCGTGAAATATAAAGCGCTATCAAATTGATTTGAATACCCATTTTTCTAGCAGTTTTGCTGCATTAGTATAAACACTGCGACCACTAGATGGCAGTCTTTGAAAGCTTTTCAGTTCCGAGTAGCCCCAATAGCTGCGTATGCTACTTTCATTCCCAAGTCGAGTTACACTTCCAATTTAATATTTGAGTCCAATGTAAGTACAGTGACATGAAACAATCCCATGTTCACGTGGGCTATAATTTAAAAAAAATAATAAAGGCGGTTATCAGTAAGATTACAGCAGGTGGCATCTTCCCCACAATAGTTTCCTCTTATTTGCCTGGTGGCGGGTTCCACTGCAGGCTTTAGGTGCTTATTTACTCGGATGAGCTGACAATTATATCAGGAAAAGACGTGCTAGCGTGTTAAAATTCCGCATGCTTCCACCTCTAATACCACACATTGAGGGGTGGATTTTCACACATATGGAACGTATAAGCAAAACGAAGCGGCCGCTTAAGACACTCTGCGGTTGAAATATCACCAATGCTGAGCTTAATGCTGAGAATAAGAAGCAAATAAATGACCGTCTAAATCTCTTAACTGTTCTCTTATACGCTACGTAGGCGACGGATATAAAGACAGTGTGCACATAATATTTGATGTAACTTCCCATCTGTGTGAGAGCAAGTGCATGTGTCAGCTGCCCACACACACACACACACACACACACACACACACACACACACACACACACACTTACACGTTCAAGTATATATGAAGGGTTCCTTCTGGCGAGAAAGAACGGAAACATAAGAAAAGCTGGTGGTCTTGAGGTCAATCGTCCCTGGCTAACTTGTTACGTCATCCACTCAATTTATCATCTTCAACAACAGGTGATGGATTTTATATATATATATATATATTTTTTAAGGAAATCAACGAAGTCCAAAGCGTTTTGGCGTATACATTTTCTGCCAACTGGAACGAAACAGTCCATAGTAGCTTCTTTTTGAGCAAACAAGACCATTTTGCAAGTGCGTTGAGTGCAAAAGGAGCTTATGTCATTGCGTCCTTCCGTGGCAGTGTGATGCGCCGAACGAGAACGTATTATCAATAAAAAGATGACTGTGCCTGTCGCGTAAATGACAACATCATACATCACGTCGATGCGAGGTTAGCGGCTAGTACATAACGCAGTCTTGACAAATTTGCCGGAAGCGGATTTTCACAACTGAAGCATTGGTAAGTGGACCAAACCTCTAAGAAAAACCACCAAATTAATTCTACATATGAGGTCGAGGAATTCGTGTGTGGTTTAGTGGTGATATGACGTTAGGGTTTATTTTAGTTTTGATTAGGGTTAGAGAATGTAGTGTGCTGCATCAGGAATTGTATTTAATTTTTTTCCTGTTTTTAATAAATGCATTTTTTTATGTCTTGAATTTGTAAAAAAATAAAGAAAGAAAAACCATCTCTATTTTTCACCGATGAAGGGTTCGGTGAATGTGCACATGAACTGGATGGCTTCGGTACTGCAAACAAGGTGAAGAACCACTGAGCTATAGTTTATGTTTTTAGCTGAAAAAAAACGACCATGTATAGTAAGGCCTTTTTAGACGCCAAAACTGATGGATTAGCAGTTTTTAAATTAGTCAAATCAATTTATAATAGTTTATTCAATTATTGTTTGAGTGGGTGGGTGTTAACAGGGTAACAAAATTATTGCCAAATCTCAACAATATTTAATACACGTGACAATTTGACATTTTGGTACAGATTTTTAGCAAGCATCATGGAAGTTGACACACATGATTTGCTTTCACGGGCCACATAAAATGAAGTGGCGGGCCGGATCTGGCCCCCGGGCCTTGAGTTTGACAACAGTGATGCATAGTAAGGTGTTTTTAACCGAAAAAAAAAAAAAGACCATGAAATGGAAGCCGTTTTTAGCCGTAAAAAAATGACCATGTATAGCAAGGCGTTTTTAGCCCCACAAAAAACAACCATGTAAAGCTTTTTTAGCCCAATCCAGGTCTCGGCCGTCCTCTGCAAAGCGTGCATGGTAAGCTTTTTTGAACGATCAGGTATATGAAGAACTTTTTGGGTTGGTACTTACAAGCTCAATGAAGCAGCGGCACTGTGGTTGAATGGTTACTGTGCCGGCTTACCAGCACAGAGGTGGAGTGTTCAAATCCAGTTCTCGGCCATCACCTGCAGAGTTTGCATATCAAGCTTTTTTTATCAACGACCAGGTAGGTAAAGACCTTTTTGGGTTGTTACTTATGAGCTTAGTAAAGCAGTGCCACCATGGTCTACTGGTTAGGGCATCGGCTTCACAGTGGGACGATGCATCTTTCGAATCCAGTTTTTTTTTTCATGCCCATCTATAGTAAGCCGTTTTTAGCCGGAAAAAAACCCAACATGCAAAGTATGGCGTTTTTAGCAAAAAAAAAAAAAAAGATCATGTATAGTAAGGCGTTTTTAGCTCGAAAAAAACAACCATGTATAGTTGGGCATTTTTAGCCCGAAAAAACGACCATGTCTATAGTAAGGCGTTTTTGGCCGAAAAAAAACTGACCATGTATAGTGAGGCATTTTTTAGCCCCAAAAAACCCGACCATGTACAGTATAGTAAGGCTTTTTAGCCGAAAAAATGACCATGTATAGTAAGGCATTTTTAGCCCCAAAAAACCCGACCATGTATAGTAAGGTGATTTTAGCCCGTTGTTAGCCGAAAAAAACACCAATGTATAGTAAGGTGTTTTTAGCCCCAAAAAACCCGACCATGTATAGTAAGGTGTTTTTAGCCCGTTTTTAGCCGAAAAAACGATCATGTAAAGTAAGGCGTTTTTAGCCGAAAAAAACGGCCATGTATAGTAAGGCATTTTTAGCCCCCAAAAAAACCGACCATTTTTAGTCAGGCATTTTGGGCCGAAAAAAAATGACCATGTAGACTAAGGCATTTTTCACCTGAAAAAAAACGACCATGTATAGTAAGGCGTTTTTAGCTCGAAAAAAACAACCATGTATAGTAAGGAGTTTTTAGCCCCCCAAAAACCCGACCATGTTTAGTAAGGCATTTTAACCCGAAAAAAACGACCATGTATAGTAAGGCGTTTTTAGACGAAAAAAACGACCATGTATAGTAAGGCGTTTTTAGTCGAAAAAAACGACCGTATTTAGCCGAAAAAAACGACCATGTATAGGAAGGCGTTTTTAGCCTCAAAAAACGACCATGTATAGAAGGCGTTTTTAGCTGAAAAAAACAACCATGTATAGTAAGGCGTTTGTAGTCGAAAAAAACGACCGTATTAAGCCGAAAAAAACAACTATGTATAGGAAGGTGTTTTTAGCCGAAAAAAACTACCATGTATTTTCAGGCGTTTTTATCCGAAAATAACGACCATGTATAGTTAGCATGAGTTAGCATGGGTTCAAATCCTCCTCAGTGATGTGAGAAAAGACAACACCAGTTACTTTCCTGCAAACCCTCCAGAGTGCATGTCAAATACAACTATCGTGCAGAGTAAGTCTCAGTCACTGGTGGTGTAGAGGTATACACGCCGGCTTTCCGTCCAGGCAACCCTGGTTCAAACCCAGCTCAATTATGTGAGAAAATACAACACCAAACAGTTACTTTTTCCTGCAAAACCTCCAGAGTGCATGTCAAATACGCCTATCGTGCAGAGAAAGTCACAGTCACTGGTGGTGTAGCGGTATACACGCTGGCTTTCCGTCCAGGCAACCCTGGTTCAAGCCCAGCTCAGTGATGTAAGAAAATACAACTCCAAACAGTTAGTTTTTCCTGCAAACCCTCCAGAGTGCATGTCAAATACACCTATAGTGCAAAGCAAGTCACAGTCACTGGTGGTGTAGAGGTATACACGCCGCCTTTCCGTCTAGGCAACCCTGGTTCAAACCCCGCTCAGTTATGTGAGAAAATACAACACAAAACAGTTACTTTTTCCTGCAAAACCTCCAGAGTGCATGTGAAATACGCCTATCGTGGAGTGTGTTTTTTTATTTTTCGCCGAAAAAAACGACCGTTTTTAGCCGAAAAAACGACCATGTATAGGAAGGCGTTTTGAGCCAAAAAAAACGACCATGTATAGTAAGGTATTTTGAGTCGAGAAAAAACGACCATGTGTAGTAAAGCGTTTTTAGCCGAAAAAAACGACTATGTATAGTAAGGCGTTTTTAGCTGAAAAAAACGACCATGTATAGGAAGGCGTTTTGAGCCAAAAAAAACGACCATGTATAGTAAGGTATTTTGAGTCGAGAAAAAACGACCATGTGTAGTAAAGCGTTTTTAGCCGAAAAAAACGACTATGTATAGTAAGGCGTTTTTAGCTGAAAAAAACGACCATGTATAGGAAGGCGTTTTGAGCCAAAAAAAACGACCATGTATAGTAAGGTATTTTGAGTCGAGAAAAAACGACCATGTGTAGTAAAGCGTTTTTAGCCGAAAAAAACGACTATGTATAGTAAGGCGTTTTTAGCTGAAAAAAACGACCATGTATAGGAAGGCGTTTTGAGCCAAAAAAAACGACCATGTATAGTAAGGTATTTTGAGTCGAGAAAAAACGACCATGTGTAGTAAAGCGTTTTTAGCCGAAAAAAACGACTATGTATAGTAAGGCGTTTTTAGCTGAAAAAAACGACCATGTATAGGAAGGCGTTTTGAGCCAAAAAAAACGACCATGTATAGTAAGGTATTTTGAGTCGAGAAAAAACGACCATGTGTAGTAAAGCGTTTTTAGCCGAAAAAAACGACTATGTATAGTAAGGCGTTTTTAGCTGAAAAAAACGACCATGTATAGGAAGGCGTTTTGAGCCAAAAAAAACGACCATGTATAGTAAGGTATTTTGAGTCGAGAAAAAACGACCATGTGTAGTAAAGCGTTTTTAGCCGAAAAAAACGACTATGTATAGTAAGGCGTTTTTAGCTGAAAAAAACGACCATGTATAGGAAGGCGTTTTGAGCCAAAAAAAACGACCATGTATAGTAAGGTATTTTGAGTCGAGAAAAAACGACCATGTGTAGTAAAGCGTTTTTAGCCGAAAAAAACGACTATGTATAGTAAGGCGTTTTTAGCTGAAAAAAACGACCATGTATAGGAAGGCGTTTTGAGCCAAAAAAAACGACCATGTATAGTAAGGTATTTTGAGTCGAGAAAAAACGACCATGTGTAGTAAAGCGTTTTTAGCCGAAAAAAACGACTATGTATAGTAAGGCGTTTTTAGCTGAAAAAAACGACCATGTATAGGAAGGCGTTTTGAGCCAAAAAAAACGACCATGTATAGTAAGGTATTTTGAGTCGAGAAAAAACGACCATGTGTAGTAAAGCGTTTTTAGCCGAAAAAAACGACTATGTATAGTAAGGCGTTTTTAGCTGAAAAAAACGACCATGTATAGGAAGGCGTTTTGAGCCAAAAAAAACGACCATGTATAGTAAGGCGTTTTTAGCCGAAAAAAACGACCGTTTTTAGCCGAAAAAAAACGACCATGTATAGTCAGAAGTTTTTAGCCGGAAAAAACGACCGTTTTTAGCCGAAAAAAA
>NW_017804807.1:0-5410 GCF_001891065.2 Hippocampus comes
TGTGACCCCGCCCCCTCACCCTCTCACACTCAAAACTGGAATACAATCCGGCGTTGGCGGAGCTGACTCGCCGCTCTCCATCCGTGTCAGCCCTGCAGCCACTCCGTTTGTGTGAGGGTGTGAGGAGGACAGGATTGATTCATCTTACACCGGGTGAAAAGTGACTTATTGCAGCAGCAACTGGAGTAAAAAAAAAAAAAGAAAATAGGATGGATTTCACTTTTGAAATCACTTGTTATGATGTTGCTAATACTGATCGGTAACCTTTCCTATATTACCGTGAGCATTTTTTGATTGGCTGTGAGATATCACGTGTGGCCAATTGTGGTTCTTTGGACAGACTGCAAGGTTATAATAGGGCCTTGAAATCAAGTTCCAGATTTTTTTTTTTCAGATTTTTATCTGATTTTTTTGGGGTGGCCTGGTGGATGAGTGGTTAGCACGTTGAGCTCACAGTGCAGAGGTACCGGGTTCAATTCCAGTTGGCATGGTCTCCCCGGGGCCCGCGTGGGTTTTCTCCCATGAATATTGTGTTTGTGTAAGATCAATTCGGCTGCAACAAAAATTCCACCCATTTTTATCCGTCTCAGAGGGCAGCCATTTTGTAATTTGTTGTCGACTGTTTCAGCTTTCAACCAATCACGGCTCACCTGTTTTCTGGGTTTGGTCATGTGACATTCACAAGTTGAGTACTAATAGGCACTGTGACGTCATTTTCAGTTGACAGTCATCGGCAAAATGGCCGCCATATGAGATGGAAAAAAAAAAAATCATATTCCTTAAATGCAATATTAATCGAAATGCCGCGATTGGAATGGTGACATCGCATGGAAGACATTTTAAAGAAAAGAACTGACTTAATTCTTGATTTATATTTCTGCTCATGCTCATGATGTTATGTAACAGAATAAAAGGATCCAACCGAGAGGTCAAACCCAGAAAACAGGCGAGCTGTGATATTCGCAATGCGAGATTTTAAAGGCACTTTCATGTAAGTTCCAGTCGACAGCAGAGGGCGGTATAGGACGCGTTGGCAGCCGCACGAGTTGGATGAAAACTGATGGGATTCGTTTGCTTCATTCTCGTTCCACAAAGGCAAGATGAAACCGAGCGATGTGTTTCGACGAGTGGAGGAGGCACATGATTGCAAAGAAAATGCTTGCCTTGAAGTCACGTTACTGTTGTAAATCCGACAGTCGGGATGAAGGACATGCATTAGCCATATTGGGGAAACGAGCAGCTAGCGTGCGACGTTTGCCGAGCAACATCCCGATCGAGGCTAATACGACGCAGTCACCGAGCGGAATGAAAAAGAGTGACGACTCAACACCCAGAAGCGTCTGTGTACCTTGCAATCATTTGGCTAGCGCGGCTTCTGGCAGCTGCGCTTCCTCCTCATCTCGCAGATCCCACCTTTGGCATTTTTCTTCCTTTCCGTGCCCCCCCCTCCGCCCCCCCCGCCCCCTCCGTCTCCCGCCATCACAAAGCAGGCTGACACACTTCACTTTTCTTCTTTTATCGGGATAAATGAAGATGAAGAGCAAAGCGGCGCAAAGCTTTGATTCATGGACGGCGGGGGAGGTTTTGCGGCTTTTCAGGCGGCCTGCCTACCCGCCTGCCCGCTCACCCGCCGACACTCAGGCGGCGCCTTTTGACGTCGGCAATGGCTGATTATCGCGCCAAATATTGATCTCTCGCCGCACGCGTGTCAAAATTCCACCTGCACGCTTTAATCGGAATCTCCGCCCTCCCTTCCCGGCGACGGACAGGAAGTGGCGGAAGATACGTAAGCCCTTCGGGGGGGGTGCTGGGGAACTAATTGTGACCTCTTGTCTTGCCTCTTTCTCTTCCCTTGTGAGTTTGGAGACGACTCCCGACTGTCTGTCTAATGTGGCCGGCCTTTGTGATCACGGGACTTATTTTCCTCGTCTGAACGAAGTGTGATGGCCTCGCCGCTTGCGCTCATCTCCGTGCGCTACATTTTTACCCCCCCCTCCCCCACCACAAACCAGTTTGACATCTAAAGTGAGGATAACACCGCCTATATTGTTTGTTGTTTTTTTTTCTTTATCTGTATATATTTTTTTAAATGTGTTTATGAAAAGAATGAGTAGCTCTGAGACATTTCACAATAAAATACTGCGAATTGTATATTTGTAACATATTAACCAATTCGAATGACTGTCCGTTTTTTTCCCCCTAATACGAATCCCATTTTATTTACCCTACGAATGCAAAATTCAACCTTACGACGACACGACCGTGCCGCGTTATTTACACCGCGAGGCCCAACGCGTCGCCATGCACTGGTAGCTTCACGGACGCTTCTCATAGCATGAAAATGCTCAGGACTCGTTTTGTCTCATGTGTTAACATGTAAGTTGTACACGTAGTGTGCTAAAATATTCGACCGCGGTGGGAAAACAAGACGGTTGCACTCGTGCCCCCTCCCCATCACTCTACTCGTGCTATTCGACTGACAATACTCGCAAAAGGGACATTGAGCTGGATCGCAAAATTATTGAATACATTTATCCTCTTTGTCCGTATTAATAAGACAATTCAAGGCACTGGTAGACTGTGTGACATACAAGTATCGTTTTTGTTTTGATTTTTCCCCCACGACTGTTTTGGCACGGAATCAACAGACTGGTAGTACATGACGATGCAGAATATGATTTAATTTTCAATTTGGGGCAGGGCGGGGGGGTAGTCTGAGCTTCCTTCTTCCTCCCCCCCTTTTCCCGCTAATGCATTGGTCGTCCATCGAGGTGTTGAGCGCTCTTGACCGGCAGCGCGGTCGAGGATCGAGCGGAGTGCCACGAGGTGCCTTTTATTTTTTTCCCCATTTGGTAGTTTCACGCTACGCCGCGCCAGCCGCTGACCTGCGCTCGGCCGCCAGGGAGACTGCGGAGCCGCGTGGTCAAAGCGCGGCTGAAAACGAACACGCGGCGCGGCGACCGCGAGGTCGCACGAGCCGTTCGAAATCACCTTTTGATTCTCCACATGCGATCTTTAAGAATCAGGCGCTACAGGAAGTGGCGATGTGACATCAGTTGTGTGAGATTTCTTGTGGTTTCTAAGGTTGTACCTCAATCATGAGAGCCGTTCTTAAAATGTGAACATTCTGCTGCTGGTCTATAAATCACTCAACGTTTTTTTTTGTCTCGGAGTCGGTGACGGTGTAGTGGTCCACTGGGCTGACTTGTGCGCGAGCGGTGTGGGATCGATTCCCGCTCTGTGACGTTGTGAGTGGTTGTTGTGCGCCCCGCAACTGGCTGGCGACCAGTTCAGGGTGTAGACTGTTAGACCGCCTTTTGCCCGAAGTCTGCTGGGATCGGCTCTCGCGACTCTGGACAGGATAAGCGCTGTCGAAAATGACATAAGATGATGCTGTCTTGGTCCTGCTTACATGAAGGAAATTCGAATTGAATACAAACCCGGTTAGGGCTCTCATGTCTGCAGACTCGGGTCAATTGGTGGAGCCCAGGTTTCAAAGCAAACGTGTTCAAACCTGGGGTTAGGGGTTTCAAAGTAGGGTTAAGGTTTTGAATTAGGGCTTCAAACAAGGGTTAAGGTTACAAATGAGAGCTTTCAAACTAGGGTTCGGGTTTCAGAGTCGGGTTTCTATGTTTAGGTTTTCAAAGTAGGGTTAAGGTTTTGAATTAGGACGTCAAACATAGGTTATAGTTACAAATTAGGGCTTTCAAACTGCTGTTGGGATTTCACAGTAGGGTTTCAAATTAGGGTTTTGATCTACACTCGGGTGAGGGTTTCACACTAGAGTTTTATAGTAGCGCTTCAAACTAGGGTTAAGGCACCAAACTAGGGTTAGGGTTTCGAAGTTGGGTTTCAAACTATGGTTAGGTTTTCACTGTAGGGCTTCAAGCTAGGGTTAGGGCTTCACGGTAGGGTTTCGAATTAAACTAGGGTGAGGGTTTCATTTTTGTAGTTTTGTTTTGTTTCCTCAAGGCAAAACACTCGTTTTTATTTCATATCGCCTACTTGAATGACTTTTCAATTTTAGTTTGAGTTCTTTAGTTTTGGATTTTTCTTCCGGGTGGATTCTGCATTCAAATCCGATCCGATGCGATGCCATGCAATGCAATCGGCTCTTCTAATGCGACCGACGCGTTTTCTTTTTTCCGGCGCGAATCCAATCGGATGCCCCGCAATGCAGTCCATGCAATATTCATGGCTGATCCATTGACTGCTATTCAAGCGGGAACTATTTGAAGAGGGAAAGTTCATGTGCATTTTTGATGGATTGTGCATGTCTTGGCCTACTCTATATGGATAGAGAGCTTGTTTGAAGGTCACTGATTCTCTTCAGTCAGACGCTCGCTCGTGCTGCTTTTTGGGGCGGCGGCGTTGGCGGGGAGACGCCGAGCTGCGCTCTTCACTGCGTATTTCTCGAGTGCTTCCAGGATGACGAGCTCGGCTGACCTTGGGTCCTGCCGGAGATGAATCTCTCTCGCTCGCTGTCATCCAACGAGGAGGACGACCGCCAGCTTTTCTTTCTTTCCTCTTTTTTTTTTTTCTTTTTGTCCTCCCAAAGTCCACTTCCCCTTGCTTCCGACGCTCTCAGCTTTTTGATCTTTTCCGTGTTGTCGGAGTGCATGGCCTTTAAAAATTCTCCTTGACTTCACCGAGGCGCTCGTGAAAGTGGTTTATTCTTCCCTTTTTATTCTGCGTCGACGCCATTTGATGGGCTTTTCCAAAGGTACAAACATAACAGTTTTGACCCGCAAACACTTCATTTCATCTGGCGCAACATGTTGCAAAGTGGCTTGAAAACACGTGGATGTATTTGCGGACTGGCGAGTGAGCTGTGGATAACAACAGCTCCTGCGTTAAGTGTGCTCGTTTTGTTGGTGTTTTACTCTCCTGGCAGCATTTTAAAAAAAATGCTTCAAAAGCACATAGGCTGGTCTGGCTCTCCTTTCCCCCATTTGAGGGCATTACAAAAACGATACCTGTACAATGCCATTAAAAAAATATTAAAACGATTGTACAAAAGAAAAAAAAATGCGATGTAGCACCATCCTACTTGGGTGTGAGTGAGTGTGTGCGTGTGTGTCTGTGTAAGTGTGTTATGTGTGTATGAACATGAATGTGTGAGCGTGTGTGTGCAAATGCGTGAGTGTGTTGGTGTGTGAGACTGTATGTGTGTGTGTGTGTCCAAATGATTTGACAAAGTGGTGCAAAAACCTCTTGTGCATTGGAACACCCCCCCTCCCCCCTCTCGCACCCCCAACACCAATCCCTCCACTTGCTCCTTTTGTCAACACACACATTCAAACACGCAGCATGCCGACCCCGAAGGAATCCGGCACTCCATCTCTTGTCGGTGGCTAAGCTTTGTTAAATCATCACAACTTGTGTCTGTCGTACGCGCCGGCCGCCACTT
>NW_017804807.1:5449-7117 GCF_001891065.2 Hippocampus comes
GATATGAAAAGACGAACACACACGCAAGTAAACAAGTGCAGCGACCTTGCAAATGTGGCCGACAGCGCCGGCCATTTTGAAAGCTTGTTGAAAAAGTGGCAAACTTGTTGACTTTGACAGCCAACAACAAAATGAATTCGAACTAGTTCTGTCTCTTCATATTTCATATCATTATGAAAAACATACAGTAAGTATGTTTTTTTTTAAAGGGCAATACTACAGACTGCTCTTTTTCTTCTTTAAATTTTTTTGGGGGATGTTTTTGGGGGAGGCTGGAACAGATTAATGGTGTTTCCATTCATTTCAATTGGGAACAACAGTGCCATCTGGTGCAGCGCCGCCTTCTTGAACGCACATTCACCTTGTAAAACGTTTGCAGCGTCAACATAGCACGGCACCCGTGTTTAGCGCGTGTGAATGCGGCTTTCGACGTAACACACACAATTTGTCTGTGAGAGACGTCACGTGCGCACGGCTGTGTTGAATATGTTCCGTTTACAAAATGTAACAGCCACTGAGGGCATATTGCGGCGAGGGTGCACCCGCCCGCGCTGACATTTTTCGCCATGGCATTATGACGGTGAGCGGCACCGCGATCACACATCAGACCTTGTCTTCAATGAGGGAGATTGCGCACAAAATAAGGGAATTGTCAGAAGAATCTGGATTTTTTTGGTGGGGTGGGCGGAGGGACTACGTGGCTCCTCCTCTACAGTTGTGAGATGTAAATATTTGTTGTGAATACAATTTGACAAAAGTGATATTTTTACAAATATCACTATATATGACTAACTTGGCCTACTTCAATGTCATTTAAAAACTTGACCAGAGGACTGTGATCATGTTGTTGTGGAGTACACGGCAGTTAGTTTTTGTCTCAGTGAGAGAAGTCGGACGTGCTCCCATCTCAGGCCTGTCGTCAGTGTTTGTGTGTGTGCAACTTGAACTGGCCCACACAAAGATTGAATGGTCAAATGCTTTCACATCGTCATGTTCGCTTTTCTGTCCAATAAATTGTTCAACATCAATTTGAGTCTTTGCCTTTCATGACTAAATCCATCCTCAACTCACCCGAAGCCTTTTCAAAGACTGACGTCTTGAGCTCAGACTTGCGCTTCAGTCACATCAGACAGTCTTTTTTTTTTTTCACTGTTCCCGTTGGTCTCCACGTGACTCGAAAGTCCAGGAATCGAGCTTTTGGGTCATGTGAAACCAACGGGAACAGTGAAAAAACTGTCTGATGTGACCCAAGTGCAAGTCTGAGCTCAAGACTCAAGTGTGACTTTGAAAAAGTGCTGCAATGCCCGCCCCAATTTGACATCCACCAATCGCGGTGAGGCCCTTATTTGCATAACCCAAGCCCTAATTTGCATAACCATGCCCACTTTCTATGTTGTGACCAATCAGATTGCTAACATTTGCATAGCCACGCCTAAAGTGCCCACCAATCAGAGAACACCTAATTTGCATAACCACTCCCCCTTTCTGCCAATCACAGCATGTTATCGTCATGCACCACCCACTTTCACAGCTATCAGCGAATCATCAGCCATAATTCCAGCCAGGCTACACCCACTGTCCTGGATGTTTCTGCCTGGAAAAAAAAATTTGGGGAAAAAAAAGTTTAGAAAAAAACAAAATAATTTTGTTTAAATTTTTTTTTTTTTT
>NW_017804807.1:7568-8068 GCF_001891065.2 Hippocampus comes
AATAACAGGAAGAAGAGCAAAAAGTGTTGCCTGCAGGTCTGTGCTCGTAGGTGGACTCTGGCGGTGAGCAGGTGACTCCCTCTTGTGGCACAGAGGACCCAAGGACAATCTTCCTTCAACTCTGAAAAATGAAAGGACGCTTGTTGTGTCAACTCTGAAAAATAAAATGAGGCTTGTTGTGTTGGGTCTGTCTCAGTGACAGACTGAGGCTGCTGTTGTCTTCTTCTCTGATCAAAACAATGTTGTCTTTTCCTCTGATAAAAATAATGTCCCTAGCGGATATTCCACGATATGCACCCTATTAAAAATATTCATTCCGTGTCTTTGGGGATTTTTTCACTTTTAAATTATTCTGCGGGCCTGATCAAACCTACTTGCGGGCCGGTTCCGGCCGTATGTTATACACCCCTGATGAGTAGTAAGGCGTTTTTAGTCGAAAAAAACGACCATGAAAAGTAAGGCGTTTTTAGCCGAAAAAAACGACCATGTATAGTAAGGCG
>NW_017804807.1:13037-33413 GCF_001891065.2 Hippocampus comes
AACAAATTTCGGTTCTCGAACAAACTGAGCGCACTGAATGCACCATTTGACTCCTCTCGCCTTCCTTACACGAGGAAGTGACGCTTCCTCGTGTTGCTTTCCATTGTTCGCAGACGTTTTCAATAAACATTTTTTGTTTAAAAAGCATGTTTCGGTTTTCGAACAGCCTTCTGAACGGATTATGGATGAAAACCGAGGTTTGATTGTGTATGCATTGCAACTGATCCCACTGACTCTATAAGGGCACAAAACCTTAACAAGTAATTGGTCTTGAAAAATATAGTAATGCACTTTTAAGATTAAATGAGATTTATAAAGAAAGGAATTTTTAAACCATTTACACGAGCATATAAAATCTAAATGTAATCCCTCCCTACACCTTACAAACTAAATAGAGTGCAATAATATGTGGAAAGAATAAAGTATTCACATCTCCTTGATAGCGTCTGCTGTGTTGGGTCTGTCTCAGTGACAGACTGAGGCTGCTGTTGTCTTCTTCTCTGAACAAAATAATGTTGTCTTTTCCTCTGATCAAAACAGTGTGCCCCTAGCGGATATTCCATGAATTGCACCTTATTAAAAATATTCATTCAGTGTCTTTTATGCATTTTTAAAAACAGTGTATCCCCCTAGCGTATATTCCATGAATTGCACTTTATTAAAATATTCATTCCATGTCTTTCATGCATTTTTTCACTTTTAAATTATCCTGCGGGTCTGATCAAACCTCCTTGCGGGCCGGTTCCGGCCCACGGGCCCTTGGTTTGACACCCCTGTTCTTGGCGATCGTGAATAAAGTGCAAATAAAACACCCATTACGCATACTACCAAAACGTGCAAGCTAACTTTATTCATTGTTTCAAGATACTTTGTTGATCATAAATTTATTCATTGTTTCAAGATACTTTTTTGATCAGGACAACTCAGCTGGAATAGTTGAGACGCAAGTCTCGTCTGGATGCTTGCGGGGTGCAACGGAGCCGGGGGCTGAAGAACCTGCAAAACTCAAAGGATCACGGTGAAATCGAACTTCGTTTCAGATTGGGGAGGAAACATCGTATGACCTTCTGAGGGCCCCGATAACTTTTCCCCCTCAAAGTATTCACTGTATATCGATCAACATGTCAGAAACATTTCGGTCTCAAACTCCAGCAGAGGGCCCGCCATTGGCAAGGGGAAACAATAAACCCGATTTCACTTTCCAATGTCAGCTAACAGCAGTAAGAATCATTGTAAAAACTCGCAAGAGGCTTGAGCCCGTCGTCGACAGTGTTGACAAGGTCTTTACGAAACGTACGGGCCTGGTGACCAATAGGAATGACAAACCTTCGACTGAAGTGGCTCTCAACTTTTCAAGTACAGTCCCACCGAAAAAATACACCTCCCTGGGTACCTTTATCAGGTGCTGTCTCACCATGTTGGTCTTTGTTGTTGTGTTTATGATCCTCTGGACGAGTTGGAACTGCGAAAGTCAAATCCTTTTGCATACGTGAAGCCGCGAGTAGAGATCGCATCATGTGTCACACACACCGAAATGATGTTGGCCTAATACTCCATCTGTGTCCACCTTGGCGACCATGTTTTCACGAGACATCTATCTCGCTAGCTAACCATCCAGCTGTTTTATTTATCTACCATCTAGCTCGCTAGCTCACAAATTAGAAAGTACCTATCTATCTATCTATCTGGCTAGCTAACTAGCTAGCTGTTTTATTTATCTATCACCGAGCTAGCTAACTCGCTAATTAGCGAGCTAGCTATTGTATCTATCCGGCTAGCTAGCTAGCTAGATATGCTTGGAAATGATTAAATAAGGATAAAGCTGGTCAACATGTGTCATTTAAAGCAGATTAATGTTAGGTTTGCTAGTCAGCCTCCCCGGGGTCGCCCCGGAGGGCGAACGCATCATTTGATGTCTCACAATTCACTTCTTCTCAAGCCACCGGCTCCTACCCGCATGATGGAGGCATTTTTCGATACTTAGGGAACACGCAGCATGCGTCCTCCATTTCTATCAGACATTTAAGCCTGTTTTTTTTCCCCCCTTGCACTGCTCCAGTGAGCACTGAGCACTGGCTTCATTAAAACTAATTGAATCGGAAACATGTCTGCCCAAGGAAACATTAACTCTTTCCATATAGGACAGTTCCGATTCCGTTTGGTCAATAAGGTCAAAGGAGCGAGCCCACGTGTTCAATATTGATACACGCTCAAACTATAGGCACGTTTAATCGAGTCACAGTGCGGCATCCATCACTGCTGAAATGTGTTGCGTGCTTTTGGGATGATGATGTGCTCTTTTGGGAATTTTCCTGTCCAAATGCTCAGAAACACGAAGAGAGGAATGACAGTGCTGTCCATGGTGTTGCAATACTGTTGCCTCCCGCATATCGCAGAGATGCATTCCAGACTTAACGGAATAATGTTTGAAGACCGTTTTTATACACAGTTTAACCCCCCCCCCCCCCACACACACACACACACACACACTCTTCAAAACCATTAAAATGTATTAAAACATAGTTAAACTTATTAGAACACACTTTTTTTGAAAGCCGTCGGTGGTGTTGGAAGATTGGAGTCCACAAAGCTTTTGAGCACGCTTGTAACAATGATTTGAGGGCAGGAATCAATATGTAATAAATGCGCGCGTGCACACACACACACACACACAGACACACGCACGCACACAGCTGAGTATTATAAAGTACATTTGTGGCAAAGAGGATCACACTGTACTGAAAAAAAATTAAAAAAACTTTTGAAAGTAAAAGTACTGATCCAACTCCTGCACTTAAGTAAAAGTAAATAAGTGCAGACTGTGAAATCCTCTGAGTGCAAGCCAGTTAATTGGTTGAGCCTTAGCCAGGTGTATAAAATTTGTGTTTTAAGTTGTAGTCAGCAGAAGGAAAACATTATCTGAAAAATAAATACTCGAGTAATGTACAGATCCCAAAAGTAAATCTACTCAAGTAGCGTAACAAAGTATTTGTACTTGATTACTTGCCACCAATGCTTGTAACGATGATTTGACAGCGTCCATCCGAACGAGGCAATAAGTGCGCACGAGCGCGGCTGCGGATTGTCAAGTAAATACGCATGAGCGATGCGAGCGGTCATCAAGTTCGGTCAATCTTCCTTCGGCGACCAAGCCGACGTCGGCGGCGCTAATGGCCATTAGAGGCAAGAAGGAGCGCAGGCCTTTGATTGGGGGCCTCGTCATCGCTCTTCCTCCTGCCTTCATCCTTCATACGCGGCTGCCCCATCGATTGCCTGTTTAGTGCTATGACAGATGAAGCCCACCCCCTGCCCGACCATCACCACCAACGCACACCCCTGACTGCTGTCCCAATCAATCCACATTCAAGGTGCGTTGCATCTTGGTGCCACTTTTGCAAAGTTTAACATGTTGATGGTCGCTTTTAATGAGTGAAAACAGAACTCTCAAATATTGCGCTTGATAAAAACAGAAACTAACGGCATCATTCAAACTAATGTCAAGAATCACTTTTTTTATTTTTTGCCGCAATTCAAGACACATTGTGCTGCTCCTTCTCGTATGCGCGCCTTGGCCGCCAGAGGGCCGTTTTCTTTGAGTGTCCTCTCCCACCTTACTACATTTCCTAAAATAGCCACCCCCACTCAGGTAATTCAATGCCATACCTCAAATAAAGAAAAAAAAATATGAGGTGGTGTGTACCGTACCCCAATCGCTATCTATATGTCTGAATTTTGCACGTCGTTAGCAAACGTTTGTCACTTAATCAATGCAGACATTCCTTTTTGTTGGAACATTTGGCAGTTGTTTCACTACTTTTGATTGCTGCTACGTTGCCATCTAACGACTGGAAGATGCTGAGGGATCACCGTTCGGAATAAAAGTCAGTCAAGGAGCACGACGGTGAGCATCAGCGTCTTCCTTCCAGACCGGATGGCGTGACTTGGCGTCCGTGCATCCATTCCAACGGGTGCCACGACCCCCCCATCACCCCATCACCGTGCAACACAAGCGTGAGGAAAAGTGTGCAGGCATGCAGAAAGGTTGCTGAGCCCCTCGCTCGCTCGCGCGCACGCGCGCCCACTGGTAAGCGCTGCTCTAAATGATTCCGGATTCGTTCTCTCCTCCTCGCCATCATGTCAAGTGTGGCGAGGAAGTGAAGTAATGGGGGTCTTTAATGAATTTGGTCCTCCATCAGGCGTAATCACGCCCGGACGGTAATGACGCTCATTTTTTTCGCAGCGAAACTGTACTCGGGAGTCAACTCGCGCGACACGCGCGATGCGCCGTTTCGACAGATCTGCTAAATGTCAGCAAACCGCTTCTGAGCACAATCCCAATTTGCTTTGGAATTAGCACGAGCGGCGCTAATTATTTGGACAATTCATTGCTTTTTTTTTTGGTCGACGCACAGCCAAAAAGAGGAGGGAAGGAGCTGCTCTCTTGATTTGGGATGAGAACGGATGTGTCCCAGACATGCCTCCTCGCAGCCTGCGGGGCTTCACTTCTTTTGCGCTCGCACACTCAGCCAAAAGCTTTGTGACAGCACACACACACACACACACACACACACACACTCACGCACACGCGCTGTTCTTTTCTGGCTCTGCACGGTGAAGGAAGGAGGAGACAAAAAAAAAAGGGAGAGAGGTGAGCTCAAACATGAAAGTCGCTGTGGCTTCGAACCAACCACAACGTAAACGATGACAACTGATCATTTTCAAATGAGCTTTGAAGCCAGTTTTGCACAGAAGCATCGACATGCGGCTTTGAGGTTCCTGTTCGTAATCTGACTGACTCGAGCGAAATCAAATTAAGTCTGGTGAGTTACATTAAAGTTTCAATCATTTCAAAAATTTAAGTGACCATCATTGATTTGTACTGTCGATGCGGCTTACGGTTAAGATGCTTTGTGTGCTCAGTTGCTTAAATTCTCTTAATGAGTGAACTTTTGGTTACTTGTGTTGATTTTTCGTTGGCTATTAGACCACTGAGATTTTTATTTTATTTTATTTTTTACTCGAAATGACGAATGATGTCATTACTGCCAGTCTTGTTTCGGCAAAGCGTTGGTTTTCTTTTTTTTTTTTTTTCATAAACCACAGTTGCGATGTTTGACTTGTTGACCGAGACCTGTTCAAAATCTGGGCTTTTCTATTTGATTTCAACCCACAACTGCAAAAAAAAAAAAAGAGAAAAAAAAGATGCAAGCTAAAATAAATCGATTCGGACGTCGAAAAGAAAAAGTTCACAGCGGATTTAAGATGAGCGAAATTCGAAGAAAATTGAAAACGGTTAACCAACAGGCAGAAAAGCGACCAATTTGCCCAAATTGAACTTTTCAACATTTTTTCTAAAACTCACGCAAATAGTTATTTTAAATATAACGGTGCTTTAATAACCTATAATTGTGTTTTAAATACGGACCTGCACGCCGGTGTCATTTCTTAAACGAAACGTTTAAATTCGCAAGATTTTTAAACGTGTAAACAACCTTTCAATATATACAACAAAAACTTTTTTATTAAGGAGCAAACGCAAGAAAAAAAAATGCTACAGGCCTTCACGTACGATCGCCTCGTTGATTTACGTTTGGTACCAGCAGATTATTATTATTATTATTTTTTTTGCCTTCATGATGAATAAGAAACGGATTCTCTCGATTTCAACGTTTTATTCGTAAACATTAAATAATCGTTTCCCCTCTGCAATCTGGATGAAAGCTCTGAGGCCTATCACACACTCCCCCCCCCCCACACTCTTTTTTTTTTCGTGTAAAATCCAAAAAAGGTGGACAAAGCGTGTCTTTGCATTTCCCCCTCTCTGTCCCCATGCTCGTCGATCGGCCGACAGAAATGCTCTTAAGCATATCGAGAAAGCTTTATATTGAACAGCAACAATACTTACAGCACACATACAAACGAGGAATGTGACAGTTGTACAAACACGATGGCTCCCTCCCTCCCTGGCTGCTCGTCTATACACAGGAGATCAGATATATATATATATATATATATATATATATATGTGTATGCATATATACACACACACATATATATATATACACTGTATATATTTAGATATGAGTTTGAGTGCCAACTACATTGGTATCAAATCTAGCAGACTACATAGTGTCCGATCGGCTATATAGACATCGCCTCTGCATGTGCCTATAGAGGAGCAACAAAAATAAATATTCAGAATAAGACATGCGTCGTTTTTTTTTTTTTTTGGAAAATGTTTGGGGGGGAGGCACGATTTGAAAACGGGGGAAAAAAATCATTATAACAAAATGTGTTCATATTATAAACTGATGCGTCATCTATTCGGTAATGTACAGTGTCCGCATATACATTATATATACTATATATATGTACATATATATATATAAATGGAATATATTTGACATCTGGAGGTGCTGAAGACATGATGGAAAGATTTGTTGTTGGTTTTTTTTTTTTGACCCACTCAAGTCGTTGGAATTAAAATGCGCAATGTTTGCATTCGATCAGTTTGCCATGCACTGTCAGAACAAGTGTGAAATTAAAAGGATAATAAATGTGTCTTTTGTCAGCAATTTTTGTAAGGTCCTCGGAGGAAAGAAAGGGTCCCGCCAGTCCTGCTTTTGCAGATGTCCAAAAAGAAGAAAAATAAAATTGGGAAAGTTTTGTTTTTTCGGGTGTGTAGGGGCGAGGAGGGGGGTCGGGAAATAGTCTGCGTGGGAGCCGCGGCCTGTTTTTTTGTTTTGTTTTTAGAAAGGCAGCGTGTCGAGGAAGAGTTTGTCGATGATGGCTGGCGGAGGCACGAGGTCTTCGAGTTTGAGGTAAAAGATGCGCTGCAGCCCCTGCGTGCACAGCGTGCGCAACTCGGGCAGCTTGCCCAGCAGCTTGGACAGATAGTTGGGCCGGTTCAGGCCGCCGCCGCCGCCGCCCGTGAACGTCACTTGGTCCTTCAGGCAGTTGACGATCTTATTCTGCAGCTCCTCCACGCGCTTGGGCTCCCTCAGCCCGTGTCTCTCTACAAAGTACAATCATCATCATCATCATCATCATCACCATCAGAACACGGACGCCGACTCAATCCGCGGAAGGGGTCGATCGCGCCGGGCGTCTCTTTTGCGTCACCTGTGACCATGGCCAGCGCGGCGATGCAGGCGAACGCCGAGATGTCCACGCTCATGCCTTGCAGGTTGGACGAGAACTCCACGATGGCGTCCACCCACTCGCCGAAGCCGCGCACGCACTGCAGCCTGTGCAGCACCACGCCGTTGCAAAAGATCAACTTGCCTTCCACCGGGTTGGACCTCGAAGCCGGCAAACGCGCTCTCGTTAAAAACCAGCAAACCGGATCGGCACTCCCCAAAGTGGCTCCTCGCGTACCTGTACGCCAGCCTGAGGACGAAGAGCTCGAGGAAGGCCGACTCGAAGAGGAGGTCCTGATCCGGCTTGGGCAGGTCGCAGAAGCCGGGGATCTTCTCGGCCCAGCCGCGGATGATCTCCATGGAGCCGGTGAGCAGGTCGTAGAACTGCTGGATGTGCTGCGTGTTGTCGCCCGCCATTTGGTAGTCAGGACTCGCCTGGAACTGGAATGTCATTTACACACACACACGCACACACACACACACGGCCGCTTAATGAAGTCCCTTGAAAATATATAATCCGTGAAATTGCACACTGGGTCGTTGGGCGACTTTTCCTTTTATTATTATTATTAAATTCCGCCCTCTCGACGTAAATTACTCCGCGGGAGCCACTTAAAAGAAAGTCAAGAGTGTCGGGGTAACGCGTCGCCAAGTGCTTTTCTTCAGTTTGGGAAGAAACGCTCCCACTCACTCTGGAGTAGTCCAGCGCGGACATGGAAGGGTTCGAGTCCACGTGGGCCCTGACCAGCGCGCTGATGAGGCTGACCGGCGGCGACGGGGGGGAGGGCTCCTGGGGGCTTTTGGGTTTGGATGGCAGGCGTCCTCGTCGACCTTTCAGATTGTCAGTCCTCACCACTGCAAAAATAATCGGCATCGTCACGCGCGGAAGGCGTCGAGCCGCGCGCGGATTACCACCGTGACGTCACATTGACCCCCCCCCCAAAAAAAAATGAAGTAGCTAAACCGTGCGTAAAACCGACAAGGCAAGTTTGACTCGGGCCCGCACGTACCTTCTCTCACCATTCCGACCACAAGGCACTTCTGGAAACGGCAGAACTGGCAACGGTTTCTCCGGCGTTTGTCAACTGGACAGTTCTTATTGGCTAAGCACACATATTTGGCATTTTTCTGGACGGTGCGCTGCACGGAGACAGAAACACAATCACTTCGTGGGCCTGCTTTTCAGACACTCTTGAAAAGAAACACATCGACTTCGATTTTTAAGCATTCTGCGAGTTGCCCAATATCACTTGTTAAATCGCGACTATTTCGTGCGTAAATTGCATCCACGCAGCAACCAACATTCTACCGGTGACGGTTTTTTTTTTTTTTTTACGCATTCTAGAAAGAAAAAAAAGAGGGGGGAAAGGATCATTTCGTTTCGTGATTCACGTTTAAATGTTAAAAATCTTCACACGAATGGAGGAAAGAACGGGAATGGGCTGTTTTTTGGACATACAGAGATTTTAGGCATCGTGTACTTTACGCTAGAGGGGAAAAAAACCTAAGTGGTATGAATAAGAAATTTAAAAAAAAGTATTTACGTGAAACTGTTGTACATTATATCGAGGATCCACGTTTAAATGAGACATGTTAAATTTGGACATTGCGCGAAGCAAACCACAGGAACCGAATGACTTTTTTTTTTTTTTACGCACTGACTTATTACGTCACCAGAATTGTCCGCCCGAGACACAGAAAAAGTGTCGGCAAATCGTCCACTGTGGTGGGCCTTTTTTTTTTTTTTTTGATGAGCGTCTAAATGTGACAAGTTCAATTCGGAACGTCCCCGCAGGAAGGAACAGAAGGATTGGAGAAAAGCGAGATCATTTTTACGCATCCGGGACTGTGCTTGGAAAAACAACAAGAACAAAAAAAGGTCGAGGGATAAGATCACTTCGGGGGGCGTCTTTCCTTTTACATCTTAATGCATCATCATTGGCACGCACGGCAGGAAACAAGAACGTCCGTCGCTTTTACGCATCCCTCTTGCCCACCTTAAAAAAGCCCTTGCAGCCCTCGCAGGTTCGAACCCCGTAGTGCTGGCAAGCCGCGTTGTCTCCGCACACCGCGCACAGCCCCTCGTTGGACGGCGAGCCGCGGGAGGGCGGCGACGGCACCTGACTGTCCACCAGCTGGTGCCCGTGGCCCAGCTGCAGCGAGTGCGGGAAGGCCAGGCCGCCCTGCTTGCGGAGGCCGCCGGGCACCGCGAAGCTTTGCGCGTCCAGGCCCCGGTGGTGCACCGCTGCCGCCGCGGCCGCAGCCGCGGCCGCGGCCGCGGCGGCCGCCGAAGCGGGGCCGTCGTGGCCCATGGAGACGTGCAGCGGGCCGTCGAACCGCATCTGGCAGCTGGACACGGGCGTGCCGGGTGGGGACTGCTTGAAGGAAAAGAGGGAGAGCCGCGACACGGGATTCTTGCGCTGCTCCATCATGTAGTTGTGGTGGAAAGTGTGCAGCGAGGGGCCGGGGTCCTCCCACATGGCGCCGGGCTGCACCTGGAAGTTGGGCGTGTTGGGGGCGTGCGGTGACGACGGCGGCTTGAAGTACACGGGCCCCGCGTGGGCCATCATGTCGTCGGACTGCGGCGGCAGGTGGCCCTGCTGGTGCGGGTGCGAGTGGTGCGGGTGGTGGTGGTGAGGGTGGTGGGGGTATCCGTGCATCTGCACGTCCTCCACCTTGATGGGCGACTGCTCGCCGCCCCCGCCGCCGCCGCCGCCGGCGTGCGGGACCTGGTAGAGGCACGGCGGCTTGACGTCGTAGCCCGCCGCCGCGTTGTAGTTGTCCACGAAGGTGCTGAAGCTGGGCAGGGAGGTGGTGGCAGTGATCTCGGTGTTGGTCAAGTCCATGCTAAACTTCACGAACTCGGGAGTGAGGAAGTCGCAGCTGTACTCTCCCGCGGCGTGGTAGCTGTAGCTCTGGGACGCGGGGCTGGCTCCTTGGGGTGATGATCCATACTGAGCCTGGACGCAGGGCATGGCTGCCGAGGCACGGGAGCGTTTAGTCAAGAGCGCAAATTTGGTCAGGGGGGGCTTTTGTTTGAAAACGCTTGCTTTCACCTCAACACGGTGCCGGGCTCACACTTGGACAAGATAACGCGACTTGGGACGACCGGTCGGATTTCGAGTTGGCGGGATCTTGCCCTAGAAAATGACACCACAACAAGCATAAAACAACATGCGCGTACAGTACTGGCGCTCACTGCAAAAGCAACACTTTGAACTCGCTGTTTCTCATTTCTTGCACAGAATAAATGTCACTAATTTCACTTGGCGACCTGCACGCATGCAATCAACAATAACTAAACGCCGATACCGTTGGCAAAGAAACACATTTGTACCTCTTTTCACATCCAGCTGTTCAATCCATGCAATAAGCATTCAGGAGGGCTGCCGTCTTCCTGAAAATGTGACTTGGAAAAGAACAAACAGGAAAGTCGAAGCAAAACCTCCCAAATCATGAAGCCCCCCCCCAGCCTGTGAGCGACACTTGCCTCGACTAAGCCACTCCAAGCCAATGTGGCTTTGTTTATGTGAGCTCCGGATGCCGTGGCCCACGTGTTTGCTGGCGTGACGTCATTGTCGTCAACACCGACGCGGGCCAATCGCGGAGCGAGGTGGGAGGGATGCTGGAGCAGTGGGGGTGAAGGTGGTGGTGGTCGTGGGGGGTGTCGGCGGCGTTCTCCAGCCCTGCCTGGTGAGCGTGTTTGTCTTGTACTATGCGATCTATGCTGCTTCCCACATGGACATGAAGCTGAGATGTAGTGGGGATAAAGGCGGCTGGCTACGCTCAGCGCTCAGTTTGAACAGGACTTAAGACGAAACACTCTCCAGGCGCGGTCTCATCAAAGCTTATTGCTGCCACACCAGACAAAAAAAAAAAAAAAAAAAAAGTTCGTATCAGATCAGTTTCAGACTACGATTGGCTTCTATATTGGGCAAAACAAAACGAAGCGATTCCGGTTCAGCTCGCTGGCGGAGCTCTACATGTGTCTTATGAAATTATTATGTAAAAATGATCAACGTTAACATGTGTAAATGATCACATGAAAACATGACATTTCTCCGGGTAAGATTGAGAGGTGTAAATCCAAACTGTGATCCAACAGCTAACACCAATACAATTGGTTTTATGTTGTTGTGGGCGGGGCATCACTTGTCCAACAGATTAACAATTTAGTCCAATGTTTGATAAAAATTGGCCCAACCTCTGACCTAACAGTGTCAACCCAACGATTGAGTTATAAAACCCGATTCAGCTTTAAAAGTGTGTACAACCAACAATGAACATAATCCGAAGAAGAAGCTTTTTCAATGGCTCTACGCATCGAAGAGGGCCAAGCTTGTCTGTGAAATTCAGGCTTCGACATAACTGCAATAACAACAGACATCAGTAGGTGACAGTGTTGCATCACGTTGGATTTGAGATCAGCACAGCTTTTGTGGGCGGGGCATCACTTGTCCAACAGATTAACAATTTAGTCCAATGTTTGATAAAAATTGGCCCAACCTCTGACCTAACAGTGTCAACCCAACGATTGAGTTATAAAACCCGAGTCAGCTTTAAAAGTGTGTACAACCAACAATGAACATAATCCGAAGAAGAAGCTTTTTCAATGGCTCTACGCATCGAAGAGGGCCAAGCTTGTCTGTGAAATTCAGGCTTCGACATAACTGCAATAACAACAGACATCAGTAGGTGACAGTGTTGCATCACGTTGGATTTGAGATCAGCACAGCTTTTGAGGTGAAGATAAAGATTAAGTGGTGAATCTCCACTTGTCACATTGATTACAACTGATCAATAAATGTTGACTTTTTTATTTTTTTTAATCAGAGATGTAAGTAAAAATGTCTAAATGTTTTGGTGCCGATTCCAAGCCTGTAGCATATCAGGTTTTAAAGTAAAGTCCGTAAAGCGTAAACTTTAAAATAAAAAAATGAAACTATCTGAAAAACTTGATGTGCTGGGGAGGGTGGGGGGGGGGATTTTTATAATCTGCATAAAAAAATAGGATGAGGGCCATCTATGATTGCAATTTGCTGTTGGGCAGTGTAATTCTCATAAAAATTTCCTTTATTTTCATCTTTATCAATTAATTTCACACATCAGCTTTTGGTTATTTTAAACAGCAGTACAGAACAAAGAAAGTTGAAGAGCCGTTTAGGAATTGCAGTTGATTACACAAAATGTAGTGACTTTTATTTTTTATTTTTTGCATCTTGCACTGCACAAACACACCAAATCTACATACATAACACTATGTATACATTATGTGTATGTAATAAGCATTTATTACACATACATAAAAGAAAAAAAACCAAACAAATAAAAAAACGAACAAATCAACTGGATCAGCTCGAAAAACAAATTCAAACAAGTGATTTTTGAGAAAGTCAACAAGAAATGAAAAGGAACACGAATGAAAAATCCAAATACATTCCAACCCCTCGTCTGGTGGTAACAGAGCATGCCGACATCTTCTCAACACCAGTGCGCCAACTAGCTCATGGCCTGCCTTTGGTCCCCTCGAAACGTCGCAAAGCGAGGACCCCCTACCGGAGTGTAATTCCTACCCCACTAGGAAGCGCAGCACTGGTGTGACATAAACCTCATAAAGCTGGAGGCGGGCGGGTAATATTATTCTACCTTATCGTCTGACGGGATTTCTTTATTCCTCAATTGTGTTCCAAATTTAGACCTCAACTTCTGGGGGGGAAGTGGGGGGGGGTTAAGTGTGTGTGTGTGTGTGTGTGTGTGTGTGTGTGCGGTAGGGGTGGGAAAATAGTGCTAATTAGTGGGGGCCTCTCACCAGTTATCGCAGGGGAACCAATTTAGTGGCCGCTAGAGGGAAAAGCCTGATTGCGCAGACTCTTACGGAGACTGATGAAAAAAAAAAAATGAAAAAATGAACTCAAGTTGATACGTCATGGCCAAAATAAACGTATTGTTTTGTAGCCCATCTCGAGGTAATCTTACACTAACACCTTGTGTCCAATAGTTGCTCTGGCTGTGTGTTTTGGGCGAATATTAGTGTGGGCAGCGGGCCAAAAAAAAACTCCTCTCGACAGCATCCTGTTATTGTGCGGGCAAAAAAAAAAAAAAAAGCACGCTAAGGCAAACGTGCACCAGGTGCACTCAAGGATAGGCTGCGGAGGAGCGTATTGCACCGGCACCTAGAGGGCGCTGGTGTGCACTGCTCTCCGCTCCTGGAAAGTAACCTTTTTTTTTCTTTTTAATGAACCTGGCCCCTTAATGGCTGCGCCACGCCGCCCTGTCCGTCTTTCTTCTCAGGTGGGCTTTATTGCGCTGCAAACCTTTTATTGTAAGTATTGTTCAAATGAACCATCAAGGTGCTGTTTTTGAATTTTTTTCAGATGAGATGACATCATTGCGAGCCATCTGAAGCGCAAGCATAAAGGCAAGTATTAATTTAATTGGTGGTTTGAGCAGTTTATTTACTTTGACTGAAGGATAGTACAGCGGTGTGGATGTGCACGATTGAACGAAGTGGCTTTGGAACGTGATGGAAGCTCGGAATTGAAGGCGTTACGTCGCGGTGTGTTTTCATTGTGAGCGTGACAGAGCGACGGATGCATTTCCCCCTGCTAAGATTTCAGAACTCTGCACGAAAAAAAGAGCAAAAGCAGATGTATCCAGATGACATGATTTGAAGCAAATAACAAAATAACGATATCGTTTCATCTCTCTTTCTCGTGCATAAAAAAAAATGACCATTCAAGGATGGCACAAAATTGCTGAACAACCAACACAAAGTCCAGGAACTCATTTTGCACTTTTTTTTTTTTTTTTTAAACAAAAAGAAAGTCTCTCAGAATGTTTACATTACTGAGGTACCGTTTGTCCTGCATATCACTCCAAATTCACAAAAAAATATTCGGAATACTCATGTCGGAGTATAAGACCAAGTGTACGTGCAGCTAAGACATTTTTGCCATCTAGTGTTGATTGGTGATATTACCACTAAAAACAGATTCCCCCCCCCCAAAAAACTCTTTTTGTTCCTATTTTGATTTTTACCGTCTCTCCTGTGGCCCCCCCCCCCCAGTTTTTCATGTCACACATATTGAATGTTTATCGGCGATTTAATGTTTTGAATTTGTAAAAAAATGAAATAATGATCATTTTTATTTAAATTCAAAAGTTTGTTGACTTTTTTTTTTTTTTTAATTAATCAAAGGGTCACACAGTGTGGTCGCATCCGGCCCACAGGCTGCCAATTTTAACAATTACTGACCTAATCCACTTGTCCTAATAATTTTAGTGCAAATGACAATCGCCGATGTTAGTTCAAAACGTGATGCAGTCAAACAAAAACAATGTTAATTTTTTCTTGGGTAGTCCACTTAGCCCGCAACTGTCGCACACGTCCCCCGGGAAGAAAAAAAAAAAAAAAAAAGAAAAAAGCTCTTTTGAGGCAGCTCTGAAACTGGCGAGAGAATGGAATCTCCCGAGCCCGAAGGCATCTCTTTGCTCACACTCCTATTTCCCATTTCTGGAATTCCACTTTACAAGCTTAAATGTCTACTTAATATGCTTTAATGCCTGCTCTTTAGAGCCGGCGAGCACTTCATCACTTTTATACACCTTTATATAACACACTGTTAACTAGCAATGCCTCACGGAACAGCTTGTCTTGCAGCTTGCAAGGCGTCCGCATGCCATGATGAAGGTACCTGTTCGCCATGCACAATGAGACAGTAAAAATGTGGCGCGAGGCCGCCGTCGCCGCCGCCGCCGCCGTCTATATCAATCCGTGCTGAATATTCATGACTCACAGTGTCATGACATGCTCTGTAATTGGCAGCAACATTAGTAATGACACAGGCGCTATCAAGGCCTTGCATATTCATGCGGCCGCCAATTTTTCCTCACGGCCGCGTTTTGTCTTTTTTTTCCCCTTTTTCAACGTCTTCTCAAAGTGGAAATGTATTCCGGAGCTGCAGGTGTCCCCGCTGACACAATCAATTGCTTCCCAAAAAAAAAAAAAAAAATCAGATAACGCATTTACTTTCTTTGATTAATAAAAATGTATAAAATTACACAAAGCGCACAAGAATGCAGATGGTGCCAAATGAACCTTGTTACAATCGTCGGATTAGTTAGAAAAGGACTTGAAACGGTCCGGTCGTCCATCTTTGATCGCGCTTATTCTCACTAAGGTCACGGGTGGGTTTGCGGACTTTGGGGCAAGAGGCGGGTCACACCTTGGACTGGTCCCCAGGAGAGAACATGCAAACTCCACACAGGTTAGCGCGTCGACCTCACAGTGCAGAGGTCGTGGGTTCGATCCCAGCTCCGGCCTCCTTGTGTGGAGTTTGCATGTTCTCCCCGTGCCTGCGTGGGTTTTCTCTTGGTACTCATTTCAAAAGGTTGATTGAACACTCAAAATTGTCCCTCGGTGTCTCTATGTGCCCTGCAATTGGCTGGCAACCGGTTCGGGGTGTGCCCCGCCTACTGCCCGAAGACAGCTGGGATAGGCCCCAGCACGGCCCGTGACCCTTGTGAGGATGTTCACTGTTCATTTGATGGCGGCGCGGGCACCCGCAGCGGCTCCGCTTGTTGTCTTGCTGTCTGGGTGAGAGGGAAGAAATTTCATCATCATCCATCCATCCATCCATCCATCAAAATGGATGGATGGATGGATAGTTAGTCAAAATCCGCAATTTGTACTTCATCAAAACCCAATGAAGTGCAAAACATTTTAAAGCTTGCGTGGGCATCGGCGAGCAGGCCTCAGCTCTTCATCCTGCCCAAAGCGATCTTCGACCCAATCGCCCGGATGCAAATAACGCAACTTTAGGTACAAAGTAACACAATCTGCTCAAAATCCACAGCAAGAAGGCCGTGGAAGTCATCCGAGTTCCTTCCAATACACATACAAGCGTGCAGAGTAAAAGCAATGCGTTTGTTCTTTTAACCGTGTTTTGCCGGGCTTATTGCGCTTCCAGCTGTCAAAGCGCAGGAAAATGATTGTGGGGTTTAAAGCAATGGAATATGTATGGCCCGCCTGGATATTCCCTCTCATCGCAAATATGAGAAGCGCACATTTGAATAGCGCGCGAACCGTTGCCGAGATTTGGGTCAATAAGGATCCAAATGTTGATGGGCTCCGGTTCGGCTCTCGCGACGGGATCTCCGAACGGGCCGTGGGCGAGCCCGCGTCATTTCTCATCAGCCCGAGAGCATCCGGCTCATTCGCCGAGGAGTCCGATATCCGCACCGACGCCGCGGAGAAATTGGATTACAAACAGGTAAATGCTTCATTTTTTCTCCGGAGCTGACACTTATCCGCCGAATTCCTGGTCCCCGTGGTCATATTGCTTTATTTGCCCGCCCGGGTTCATTTTTCACTCGAAGGGGGGAAGCGGTGACATGTTTGCCTTGAATGACTGCCTGACGCGGAGCTTTCCTTGTTCCGCAGTCAAGGAATCCTTTCGCGCCGTAATCACGCTCAGTTGTCCCCAATCGGGCGATTTTAAAAAGGAGATGTTGGGAATTGGCTTTTTATTGTTTGTATATCTCTAAAAACGGTTGGTTCAAAAATGAGCCCATTTGCCTAGAAGAAAATGGGACTGGTTTACGACTTGGGTCAATTTAAGCCAATCTTTGGGGTTGTTTTGTTCAAAATGACCCAATTTGGAGGGATGTTTGATACAAAGTGACCCAAGTTTGGGGGTCAAATTGACCCAAGTGGTGGATCGGTCCTTTTTCTTTTTAAAACCCAATTTAGGTGAGGTAGCGTGTGGGATAATTTGACCCTGTTTTTTGGTGTGTTTTTGTCTACAAAATAAAACAAAAATCATGTTTAAAAATGTTATTTTGGAAACTAAAAATACATTTTGGGGGATTATTTTGTACAAAGAAAACAACTAAACAAAGGTTGGGTCAAAGTGACCCAAGTAGCAGTTTTGGCTTTTTCGGGCCCATAATTAGGTAGTTTGCATGAAGCATGACCCTGAACTGATTTCAGCAGGACACGAAATGTGTGCCAAGTGTGCTGCAATTCTTCATCCTTGGGGTATTATGACCAAAGCAGGTTATTAAAACCTATGCTAACTGTTCTAAATTTATTTTTAAAAAGGCATCATATGCCTACTTTAAGTCATGAAACGATGTCACCCGACCGGGGCCTACACTGTACGCCCCCCAACCCCCCTCCCATCCCCTGCCCCTCCCTTACCTGTGGCTTGTTCCAGACAACTCACCCGAGTTGGAGCTGAAATGTCACCACTTTCTGTTGCTTTTCACCACATTTGAGGAATCTCATTATTCACCGCTTGTGTTTTTCTTTTGGAGACGTTTTTTTTTTTTTTTCCATCTGTATGAACATAGCGGGGCTCCTGGAGGTGAGCGGCAGAGGAGACCAATTAGTGGGTTTGCAGCTCCACACTCAAATGTAGGTGACAATATCATTGCCTCAAAATCCTCAAAATCTACATCCAATCACACTCGCCGATCCCAAAAACGATTCACTTTTTGCTCGCCGCCATCGGCGTATAACAATGACATCGTTCATGTACAGTACTGAAAAGAAGCAGACGAAAACGAATGGCGGCGTCTACTTAAAATTGCCCCCACTCGACAACTACGTTGCACTCGTCAGCTGGAAGATGATTTTTGGCCAGATTGGCATTTGTTTTTATTTTTTGGTACATTTCCACAACGTGTAATATTGATGTTACCTACTGTATGTGGTTTGTATTCTTGCATCCTTCTGCTGAGTGTGGCACTCAGAAGGTGCTGAAATCATCTTCCTCAAAAAAAACCCAAAATCAGCAAGAGAAGTTGTCTTTTGCATCTCTGATTAAAATAATGCGGTAAAAATGTGTCAATGTGTTGTCAAAACTACGGTGGCGAGAAAAAAAAAAAATGACGATATTTTAAATGAGAGAGTCTTTTGTAGATGGCCGAATCAAAACGATGAACACACTGTACAATGGTTTCATCAAATTCAGGTAATGAGTGTGGTGCTTTTTTTAAAGCATATAACCCAAGTGAGAGGCCCCCCCCCAAAAAAAAGTCTTTCTTCCTCGCCCTCCCCCCTTATTTCCTATCCGCTGTCATTTCTCAGCTCATATAGCCGCGCACGCCGTAAACCTTTCCCTTGATAAAGGCGTCGGAGTTGGGAAGATGGAGAAGTTCAGGCGCATGGCAGTAAACTTTACAATCACCTTTGGGCTGTTGAAGTGCGAGGTGAAGGAAGAGCGAGCGCTCGGTGGCATCTCGGCAGCCGGCTCCGACTCGGCTTTCTCCCCGAGACTTGGCTGAACTCCGGGGCCTTGATTTGATTGGTGCAGCCTTGAATCATAAGCTTTAATTGCACCTGACATTTAAAGCTTCTCTCTGGTATTTAAAGTGCCGTACAGGTGTGGCTCATTACAGAGAGGGGAGGAAAAATGAAGGGTGGGGTGTGTGCATGGGGGGGAGGAGGGGGTCATGTTAGGATTTCTGTCATTGCCGGCGCGTTGAAGTCATCACAGTCCCTGTCGCTGTCCCGCAACGACACCTTCGCTGGTGCTCATTCAAAGCACTCTCCAATGCAAGATCACCCCAATGTTGACGTAGGTTGAGCTGCCCACATTCGGTTATCGATGGCATATGGTTCATTTTTATCGAGCTTTGTTCTCACTGAGCAGGAGCCCATCCCCGGCTGACTTTGGGCAAGAGAAGCGGCGTACACCCTGGACTGATCTCCAGGCAAGTGTGAACAACGAATCCTATTTAAGTTGACGTCGCAATGTAGTCAAATGTGATCGTAGCCTATGAGACCAAAACATGTCACAAAAAAAAAAAAAAAAACGTTTTTCAGCGGACCAAATACAAGCATGTATTCGAAATCCAGTGTGAAAACAGATACATTTTCGTGCAGCTTACCGAATCACTGAGGGTTGGTGTGAAGCTCGTCTTCATTTGTGTCCTCTTGGCTGGACTATACTGCCCCCGGTGGCCAAGTCACACACACCAGAAAGCGCTGCAATGAATGAAATTTGATGCCAAACGATTTCATTCTTTACATTGTATTTATTTATTACTCCACATTATTATGAAATTCCGTCTAATATAGAGTGCGATTTTCCTTATTATTATTTTTTAAATGACTGAAACTTGAGATTTTTCGGTCATCATGGTGAGTAACCTGAAGCCGTATTGTGTACACCCTGGACTGGTCTCCAGGCAAGTGTGAACAATGAATCCTATTTAAGTTGACGTCGCAATGTAGTAAAATGTGATCGTAGCCAAAACATGTCCCAAAAAAAAAAAAAAAACGTTTTTCAGCGGACCAAATACTCACAAGCATGTATTCTAAATCCAGTGTGAAAACAGATACATTTTACTGCAGCTTACTGAGTCACTGTGAGTAGTTGTGAAGCTCGTCTTCGTTTGTGTCCGCTTGGCTGGACTATACTGCCCCCGGTGGCCAAGTCACACACACCAGAAAGTGCCGCCCCTGAATGAATCCTAATGCCAAACATTTTCATTTTCATTTATTTATTACTCCACATTTTTGTGAAATTCCGTCTAATATAGAGTGCGATTTTCCTTATTATTATTATTTTTTAAATGACTGAAACTCGAGATTTTTCGGTCATCATGGTGAGTAACCTGAAGCCGGAGATGAAAGCGTGCTGCGCCTCACATGGAGTGTAATTGCAGTCTATGCGAGCGTAAACACATGGCATTTTTTTTTCCTTTTTTTTTTTTAAAGCAAATAATAGCCAGTAGGCATGCCGTTGCAACGGGTCCCGGGATCCCTGGCGCTCCGGGCTTAGAATCTAGAAGGATTTCATGCTAAAATGGACACACAACTGGTCAAATATTTTCATACCATTTGTAAGTCGTTTGAAAAAAAAATTAAGACTTTAGCAGTGGGGTAATGTCATTAAGCCTGGTACACCAGTGAACTGGTATTTTTAATGTATTTTTTTGTGTGGTACAGCTACTTAAGTTTGAGAACAGGGCTGTAGAGACAATTTCTTTCTCTCTTCCTCTCAAGAGAGAGAGAGAGAGAGAGAGAGAGAGAGAGAAATAAATATCTAGTCAAGTTTCTGTTCTTAGAATTGCCAATCAACAGTGTTCCACATTTTTAAACACTTAACCTTTAATTAGAAAAACAAAAAATGTTATTTTTGGGCCACCATATTGGTTTTGTGTCCACGATTGTTAGGGAAACATTCGAAGAGAACAGAAAGCCAACACCCCCCCCCCCCCCACCCAC
>NW_017804807.1:34274-71810 GCF_001891065.2 Hippocampus comes
GGGTGGGGTGGGGGGGGGGGTGGTTGTCCTCCAGGGAGCTCTGATGCTCATCTCGCTGTGCCGTCATTCGGGGCCATTTTGGCTTTTTAATTGCTGATGATAATTATCATCATCATCGTTATCCTCATCAGGAGCCTGCCGCTGCCACCATTCATTCATATTAAAAAATAAATAAAAAATAAGAATTAAATAGAAAAAAAAACCATCCTGCCTCTAATCCGGCTGTTCCTGACATTTCAAGACTCTTTACAGTGAATTCAGAAAATAAATAATAAATAACTGACGACATGTGCAAAAGTGTTAAGAATGATGCGCACACAAAACAATGCTGGGTTGTTTTCCGTACCCACTCGCTGGGTAGCTTTGGATTTTGAGCAGACTGGGTGACGTTTGGTGAATCATTTTGACCCAGCGGATCGGCTCGAAGCTTCTGCTTGTGCCAATCGTGGATAAAATGGATCAGTTGTGTCAGGAAGGGCACCCGGTAAACTGCAACGAACATGTCACGCAAGTGTATCGCCGCGACGATGCCAGACGAAGGAAAGTTGCTCATGCTTCCTAAAAAACATAAGTTATAAAATGAGCATTATTTTTCACCATCGCTATACTGAAAGCCTTTTTCTTGCTAGCTTAAACTTTGCCAGCTAGCTAGCTATAGCTATAGTCATAGCAATAGCTATAGTCATAGCAATAGCTATAGTTATAGCTGTAGCTAGCTAGCTATAGCTGTACCCTGAAAATGTGTCTTCTGGATGCCACGTTTTACACAACAGCTCGGTGTCTTTCCTGAAATTGCCATACGTTAAGTATTTTGCGTTATTCAAGGATCGTAATATGCTGGAACGGGGAGCATTGCACAAACGCTGCAACCGTTGTACCGCACTAGCGGGCATTTTATATTGCCACAAACTGGGTCTGCTTAAACTCAGTAATAACACACAATTATGTTTTCTAACCAACTCTTTTCAAAACCAGGCTCCTTTTTATGACCAATTTATGCAGTAATTGTCTTGTGGCTTGTGTGCTACAATGCAGTGGCTCCCACCACCACAGACAAAATGTCCTGCGACTTTTAACTCACTTACTTCAAATAGTTACACGCGCTTAAATGTCCGTCACGCAGTGTGAGCCACAGGCTGAATAACAATGCTACTCTGTTTCCCGATTTCCCCTGAAGTGTCTCTCTTAAGTGGACTGACCCACCAGGGTCGCGGACGAGCTGGCCCTCCACAAGCCGGTTAGCTAGCGAGCTAGCCGGTGGCTATAGCGCCTCTCGTAGGGCGTGGAAAGCCCCACGGTGACTTTGTAGCATATATTCCAGCCTCCGGAGGCTTTATATTTTTACGGCTCCACACATGTACGGATGTGACGGGCAGAAGAAAGATGCTGCGATATGCTATTCGAGTGACATTTGACAGGTGAGCGGGCTGCGTTTTCAAGCGCATCTAGACGATCCGAGGACATTATTTTTCCTGATGTTGACACTTCATTTTAAAGACTCTTTTCGCCCCACCATCATTTAAATTTGTCAGGGTTTTAAATAATTCTACTCTGTGGTGACACGATATATTTCTTTTCACTTTACAGGGACTTGAATGTAGTGATGCTTCTGTGCACCAATCTGCGACCGAGGGTGGTGTGGCGTCATTGGGAAGCGCAGCAATCACCAAGAGGACACCAGCTTTATTCAGTTTAACAGGGACTTGAACGTAGTGATGCTCCTGTGCGCCAATCTGCGACCGAGGGCGGTGTGGCGTCATTAGGAAGCAATCACCAAGAGGACACCAGCTTTATTCAGTTTGTGTGTGTGTGTGCGTGTGTGTGTGTGTGTGCGCGCTAATCACATTAATGGTCACATTTACCCTACAGAGATGAAGAACAGGATGCTAAGCTCTTCCTAATACATCATGGCAGGGTGCATACTCTTGTATGTAATTCATTCTAAAATGTGGCCTTTAAATCTGTTGTTTTTCCGTTGTTCTCCCCCCCCCCACCCCCTTTACTTTTGGCTTTGAATTTATATATTTATTTCCCGCAGTGGGGGCGAATGGCTTCCAGCGTACCGTAGCATTCAGCGCAGCCCCAGCAGCTAGCCGGCCTCAAGTCGCTCAAACGTAAAATAAATCAGGGCACAAAAGGGAGCCGCCTCATTCCTGCAAAGGAGCAACCAAACAAGGAGGGACTTGAACTACCTTGGCAATAACAAATAGAAAGAAAGTCACCCCGGACACCAACATTAAAAGTGATTAATCATCTCCGTTCTCTCTTTACTTTTCAAACGGAGGGATTGTCCGGCTATAAATCTTCAAAGATGTACATAAGAATCACTTTCTAATGAAAGCCGGCTTTGTTCATTTGTCACCTTTAGACCCTTTCATTTAAATTACAAAAGCCATATTTGGAGTCAAACTGTTGTCTTCGAACTGGAAATGGCCCAAGAAAATGGTAAAAGAGATTGGAATGTCTTTTAATTTTTTGCAATTGTGTATCCTTTCTCCATAGTCGCATCTATTCAGTAATTTATATCTATTTAAAGTTATACTTGATACTTGATTAGAAATGAGCAGATATAAATTTTTGTCAATAATGTAAGGCATATGAGCCTTTTTAAATCCCAAAGTTTTTAAGCCACGCCCACTTCAACAGTATACCACGGCAAAAATGAAAAAAAATATATATATATTTACAAGCATTTTTAGTTTGACACATCCACAGCTACACATGCTTTTATTTTTTTGCAATTGAATTTTTTTGCAATTGTGTATCCTTTCTCCATACTCGCATCTATTCAGTAATTGATATCTATTTAAAGTTGTACTTGATACTTGATACTTGATAGTTGATTAGAAATGAGCAGATATAAATTTTTGTCAATAATGCAAGGCATATGAGCCTTTTTAAATCCTAAAGTTTTTCAGCCATGCCCACTTCAACAGTATACCACAGCAAAAATGAAGAAAAAAAGCATTTTTAGTTTGACACATCCACAGCTACACATTAAATTGACATCATGATAAACATTTGATGTCAAGGACATGCAGATTGCCAGATCCCGAGAGAATTTTTTTTCTGAAATATTAAATTTGTCATCATTTGAGTTAAAAAGAAATTTTACTCATTATAGAATCACACGTTTTTTTTTGCCAGAGATAAAGAGAGAGATAGAGTGTAAGATACAGCGAGAGCTAGAGGGCGCTAGAGCGAGATGAATAGATATATAGCTAGATAGATTTCAATGGGAAATATTTCATCCAATTCACTGAAGTAAAAATGAGCCCATGCACGGAACGTGCCGTTGCTCTTTTATTTGACGCACCTCCTCCTTCATCCCTCATTCGCGCGCCTTTCCCCGGCGCAGGAAGGAAGGTGGACGGGAGGGGTCGTTCGCGGGGCCCCGGCGCTCAGGCCAAAGGGCCGCTGTGGCTTTAAGTGCGCTTCCTTGTGTGGCCGGCCGGAGCATCCAGAGCAGCCATCGCGCTGATGCAAAGTGACAGGGACAGATGTGACATATCGGTTCCGACACACTTCCATACCACCAGTCACAGGCTCGGGGTGACTCACATCCCCCTGCTCTGGTCCTGTCCCCCCGCTGCAGGACAACACCACGATGCTCCAATGAACCTCGCGCTGGTGGGGTTGCGACGGGCGGGGGGGGTTAGACGGGGTTTCTGACGAGTGCGCTATGTACGGGGGATGCGATCGCAGGTAAATCCAACAAAAGCCGCGGCCCGCTTTTCCTGACGCACTCCGTGTAATGCCTCGCAGCGGGGGCCCGCCGCCGCCGCCGCTGCTTACTCACAGCTCGTTTGCACATCGTCACCGACCGTCGACTGCAGAGGCTTTTAATATTTCATAAGCGCATTTTTGCGGCGTAGAGAGCCGTTTCAGGAACCGGAGATGGAATTAGCCAACTCCAAATGGCCTGACTTATCTTTTAAATGTCACGTATCGGTCCGGCTTTGGAAGAATAAAGCAGTTAAGAGTAAAAGAACAAAAAGGGGGGGGAAAAAAAAACGGTATTCTGAATCATTTCATGAATAACTGAGATTTGAGGATCTCAACACGTGACCGCCCCCTGATGTTTTAAAAGACGGAAGCCCGCCTCTTGAAGGAGACGGCTCACTTTAAAAGTGGGAGAGGAGGGCCCCACATGGAGAGGGATTAGGCGGAACAGATAATAAGAGGGACGCTCTTTTTTTTTTTTGTCTTTCTTCAGTTTCCTTGCACAAATGCACACTCGCCGCCTCTTCATTGGACGTCATCAAAATAAACCCAACAACGGTGCAAGCTACGGGATAGATTGGACGCACCGTCTGCCCACTGCAGAGGTTTTAATTCAACAGCGGAAAACTTGGCCGTATCTCACCGAGCGGTGATGTGATTGCGTGCGTAGCCAATGTTGTTTTTTTTTCGTCAGGGTTTGTTCAAGGTCGCAAACAGTCGCAATGATGTTTGCCAACAATTTTAATGGTCCCAAATAGATTCTCTTGTCGCAAAGAAATTTTGAAAAATTGTCTGGGCATGTCAGGCGAATGTCCGTTTGCAACGATACTCTGTCAACACTTTTTCAATTGTGTCTGCATGACTGCCCCCCGGTGGCCAAGTGGCACATATCAGGAGGAGTCGCAATGAATTCATCGCGGTTCAAAAACTGTCATTGATGACATATGATTTATTTATGGCATGAGTCCATGTTCGTTTAAAGCACAGTATTGTATCTTTCAATGCCAGACATTTTCAGAAAAGACAACTCGTAGAGCACCGGCCATTTTTGGCCATTTTGACGAATCTGACCGATTACATGCACGTTGAATGTACCAAACGAAATGATCGACTCGTTTCTTTCACCAGACCGCTGATGGGACAACGTGAAAATGGCAGCAGCCCCACATTGAGGCCTCTCTCACTCTCTCTCTCTCTCTCTGCGGTCCTCGATGTCAAATTAGAAGAAGACAGCGTGTCATTCATCTCGCGGTCCTCATTTGCTGGCCCCGCGCTCGCGTTTTGATATGCGATCTCATTAGGCGCTATAGCTCTTCAACGCCGACATTAACAAACATTTGCCTTCCACAATTTTCAAAAGAGTCCCTCAGTCAGGGCCGCCGGGCCCCGCGTGTGACACAAACAGGCGAGAGGGAAATTAGGTATGTCTGTTTCCTATTAATTACAATCCTGGGAAGTCTCCCATGGACACAAGTCGGGCCACTCTATTACGGAGAGAGGGGGGCGTTCGCTGATAAATTAATAATCCGGCTTGTCACCAGCCACAGATGAATTGCCCCTGGTGATTGATGCTGTTTTCTTTCATAGGGCAGGAATTTGATGTCAGAGCCAAATGTGTTATCAATGCCACGGGACCTTTTACCAAGGCGCTTGGTAAAATGGATGATCAGAAGAAACGCCGACATCTGTCAAGCCGGCGCCGGGGCGCCCATCGTCATCCCTGGCTATTACAGGTAACTAACGGCGGGCCCCTACGTCTCTGTCACTGTCCCTCTGCATCAGCCGCTCCTTAGCGCCGTCGTCTTCGCACTTCATTAGCCACGTGCCAGGAGAGGCTCCCGGGCGCAACAACAAGGGAGCTGTCTGCCAAGCTCTCTCGGTAACGTTCAGGTAAACGCGGGTTCCGACTGGGACCGGGGGTCATCCAAATCCCACATCAACGGCGGGGGTCCACTGTGTTTCTTTATCGCGTTATTATGATGACCGTGTGATCGGCGCTTCAACCGCGAGCCCCGTCAGCCTGTGGTAAAAAAGCTGCCCTTTTTGCGCCAGCTAATAAGATATACCGGTAATATCGGGCGGACGCCATTGTCACAGATTGGGGAGGTTCATTAAGCGCATATGGGACAGGTGTGCTCTCACCCCCACCAGCCGTTCTGTCCGCACATCGCCGTGACAGTCATCACTCGCTGTCGAATGACTCAAAACGTGCAATAGAACATTTTGCCTTTGAGAGAGGCGCCGGGCCTTTGTCGAGCCGGGCCTTCGTTTATACGGGGACAATGCGCGCACCCGCAGATGTGTCAGCGTCACCCCCGATGTCAAGGCGGCACCCGCCCAGAGTGCGTCGACGACACTTAAGTCGATGGGAGAATCGGCACAGCTAAAAAAAAAAAGGGCGGAGGAAGCAATTACTCTGTTGGCCGGTTTTATTTGGGTGCTGCTTTTTGATATGGGCCGACCCATCACATCTGGATTACAATTAAATCACGGAGCAAAGAATGCTAGCCTGGTTGTTTTGAAAACAATTTAAGTTTTTATTTATAGTGTACATATCATATATACTGTCCAACGTTAATCAGAAATCTCAGCAGCCACTGTTAAAATTGTTATCGGGCAAAGTGTGTGTGTGTGTGTAAGCAGAACTTCCGGCTGCACACACAAACGGCGTTCTATTTGATTGCCGTGGAGTGGAAATCGAGTTTTGGAGTTAGTTTTTATTTCATTTTTATATTTTTTTATTCTGTTGATTTTAGGTCAGATTTAGAGTGGGTTTGTTAGTTTTTACTATTTTTTTTTTCAAAGATGGTTCATTTTAGTTTCCTTTTTATTAGTTTTAGTATTCGTTTTTTTGTACGAGTATGTCAATTGCAAGTCGATCTATCTAGCAATCTATTGACATTGTGATACAATCGTCCTCCTTTATTTCTCAGTATTCTGTGAACGTGAATGCCAATGACCGCGGTCTAATTTGCCCGTCGTCTTATGAGCGAGACAACAACCTCTACTTCTTGGGTGTGGGGCAGCGGGGAGGGGGGGGGGGTTGCCAAACAAGAAGCCATTGGTTTGTCGGGCCCCGACAGAAGGTTTGCACTGTCCTTCCGTCATGGCGTTTGTGACACTTTTGTCTCCGTTAGTGTTATTTGTGCAAGGGCGGAAGGGCATTCCTGTGACCTATCTCCCCCCTCAGCCCCCCAGCCATGTGCGAAACAGGGCGCCGCGTGTACCTCGGGTGAGGCTACGAGGAACGCGGCGGACGGAATTGAAACCAGCTGAATTAATCTCCTGGAAACAGCCGTGACAGGAGCCTGATTATGGGAGTCCCTTGAACGGGGGCCGGCCTGTTTGTGCCCTCCCCTCAGCGGCAAAGCAAAGGTTAATGCAGTCGCCTTGTTAGTTACCTCGCCGTTTGCAACTCCAGTCCACACGACAACGCGGAGATCCTGGACCACGCCGCTGACATCCAAACCAGTTTTCTGTCAGCTTGGACTTTCGGAGAACAGGTGTCGGGTCGACATTTCTCAAATTTGTCGTTGATAAGACACCTTCAAAAACCTCGATGTGATTGTGGCCATTTTTCAAATCCAAATGGACATATTGACTCGCTATTTTTATTTTTTTGGCTTCTGTCTAATTTGAACTCTGAACGCTGACATATTTCTCCCTTATGTATTTTAGTAATTTACGGACCGCTTTTTTCATTCAAGTTTGATAATCGGACCCACCCCCCTCAAAAAAAAAAAAAAAACACAAAAAAAAAAACCTCAATAAAAATTGGACTTGCATGGAGACGTTGGCCAGAATCGGTGCCTTTTCATCACTTTAAAGTGTCATAACTTTCTTCATGTCATTTCCAGGGAAAGCATCTGCACATCACTGGAATGAATCCTGTTGAAAAGATCTTGAAAAGATGCTGGTTTCACGCCAATCAATTATTCTTTGGAATTTTACGTATACAAACATCCATACATCATGGCTGTTTTTTGAGTATCCCGCTGTCAACTGTCCCCCCCAAAAAATGAGTCTTCACCGTACGCTTACACTTGAGGCACTATAGGCAGCAGACCTAATTCATAACAGCCATTTATGATAATAAATACATGTCCAACAATCTCCAACCCCAACCCCCCCCCCCCTCCAACGCCCTCCACCACTCCCTTCCAGTCCTCCGCCCGACTCTCACTGATTTACAAATAGCTGATGGAGCAAGCAGCTGACAGAAATAAATGAGCTAATCTGATGGCTGTGTAGCACTTCCACCCAGATATTAATTCATCAGGAGGCCACAGAGTGCAGACAGATACAAATTCCCGCTTTAATTATGTATGGGAGCCCGGCTAGGAACAGGAGACACTTCCACGAGCAGGACTATTTCTCGGAGCAACTTTATGAAGCGCTTTGATCCCACGCTTACTTTGCTTTTCTTTCCGATGTCATCGTGTCTCCTTTCTGTATCCCCCCCCCACCACCCGCCCGAACAAACACTCGAGACGAAGAAAGCTGCCGTCCCGTTTTTATAGCCGCGGGCTCGCGCAGGACATTCGATAATGAACAAGTGGAAAAAAATAACCTTTGCCACATTAAATGATATTGTTTTCGATTTGCAATTTTTACGAGGCCTTCCTGGAGCCCGTTTGATGTATTTTGTTCCCCACTGCCCGGCCTCAAATGGCCCTCTGTCGACTGGCGGGCTTCGCGAAATCGGTGGAGGCTTTATTGAAGGAGTGACCGGTGGGTATCTAAACAGAATGCAGGGCTATTGATTTCACAGAAGTGCTCTAATTGTTTCCACGAGACAAGGGCTTGTCGCGATTATTTGATTGATTAGCTTGATGCAGGTCTGCCTCCTCAAGACCCCCCCACCCCCACCACCTCCCTCCGCCTCCTCCCTCGGCCAGTTAATCGCACTGTAATCCCAATACGATGGTGTATTTCTAATCCATCATCATTATCATGGCTGCGCTCAGCACAAGATTAGTCCATGGGAGACTTGTTTCCGCACTTTCACAATTTCTCAATATTAACTCGTCGCCGACTGCGGCGAGCCAATTTCTGTTGCGATCTGATGTGAGGCTCATCGTCAATGCAAACGCAGACAAAATATGTCGTTTTGTCAAGCTATTTACAGTCCAACATTTGAACTTTGCGTTCGTGATTAAACTTGGAATATGTATGGGGATTTTTGTTTTGTTTTGTTTTTTTTAAAAGAAAAATGGTCGTTTTTCACCTAAATTGCGACTAGATTAACAATGACTGAGATTATCCTGTAACATCTCTGCTGCATTCTTCAAGATTTTATCTTTCATGTTTTGTGTGAACTGTCAATATTCCCATGCAGGCTACCTGGATGGCTCCCCGATAATTAAATAAAGCAGAAATGACGGGGCGGAAATTTTCGGTTGAACATGATTAAAATGTATGAAACTAACACCGATCGTTTGTTTGTTTTTGAGGAAAATGGGAAAATGACATCAGTTTATCATATATTAATCATATGGAACCGATGCACCTTTGAATTAAGTGAATCCAAAGGATCTTTTTTTTTTTCCCAGAGAATTTACCTACCTATCGTCAAAGGAAACTTTGACTTCAACCTAGGGCTGCCCATCAAGGTGCCTGACATAAAACACATGAAATTCAGGATCGAACAATGCAGCCACAAAACGCAGCGATGACAAGGAATTTACGAATTACTTGTTCTGAAGAATCCATCTTTTTTCAAAACACAATGTTGTGAAAAGTGGCACATGCAATCCCCTGCTTGCCCACTGGATGGCGTACTGAAATTGACGAAGAAGAAATGACCGATCGGAAAAGACACACTTTAACTAGCTACAAGGCGAAGGAAAACGATAGTTTTGTTAAAATATCAAGAGTGCAAAGTACGCCCTGGAACGGATTAATGGCATTTCCATTCATTTCAATGGATACAAATCATTTGAGACGCAACAAAGTCAACTCACAAGCCAAGGCACCGCCGTATGCGGCGTATTTGCTTGTTTTGACTATGGCGTTGCAGTTGCACATTTGCAAAGCACAAGAACAGGACAAAGTTTTGAATGTCATCCCTTTGTGCAAAGACACGGCCGCTCGAGATCAAACGGAGGAAGGCTTGCTTGCTTGTCACAGCGCTTCTTCACATTCAAGCCTCAGACTAACATCTCCCTTCAGGCACCGCGGCCGGGCTGACATGTGGCGTATGTCTGGGCGAGACCCTGCTAAAAGTCCCGTGGACATCAAATGAGCAACGGGAAGCCCGCAGCCTGAGAAAAGCAGAGAGGCGAGGGAAGAGGGAAGAAAAAAAAAAACAAAAAGGGGGGGGGGGGAACGCAAGTGTGAAGTGATGGAGCGAGACGCCGTGACTGGCGGAGTCCGCGCGGCTCTCCGTCCTTGCCTGTGGTGGTGCTCTTCGCTCATTTGTCTGAGGAGGAAGCGGGTTCTCGGACCAGAGGGCTTTGTCACAACGTGTGAAGGTGACACCTCGGAGGACCTGCCGCCCTCCCGCACACATGCGGCCGACACGTTTCCTGAAGGGAGAAAGCACTCGCGCCGCGTCTCACGGTGACACTTGATTTCAAGCCGCGGATGCCTCTGCCGACTCCACCGGTCACTTTTCGTGGCTTCACTGCCGTGTTTGAACGCTCCCTTTGTTCACTTCCCGCAGCCGTGGAACGGACCGGCTTTGCGGTTTGGCATGGCACGCAACAACTGCCATTCCCCGCTTATGAGTCAGACGAACAAAGGAGGCATCAGTGCGGCGCGCTCGGCCTCCACAATGATGGTATGAAAAAGATTTCTTCTTCTGGCTGGATGTTGCCAGTCCCATCTTTGAGCCCACGTGTCTGAAGAAAACACGACTTGCGGCAAAGGAGTCATCGAGGCCACGCTCCAAAAAATTAAATGCCAACAAAAGTCTCTATTTCGTGGCATCCTGATGCCACAGAACTATGTTAAAGTGAGTTGGGGAGCTTCATTCAGACAACATTAGTGCTTTGAAGCCGGTTTGTGGTTTCTTGGTGCCAGGTGAACTCGGTCAAGGAGCTTCAGCTCAAGAAAAGTAGTGCTAGAGAGTCTTTGTTGTGGCAGCTTTGTGCCAAACAACTACGTGAGTTGAGGCGCTTCATTTAAAGTCGTGTCTTGTCACTATCGAGTAGATTTTTGGTGCCAAGGAACTTTGTCAAAGTGAGTTGAGGAGCTTTATTTATATAAAACTAGTGCTACAAAACCATTTTGTGACATCTTGTTACTGAGGAGGAGCTTTATTTAAACAAACGTAGTGCTTTGGAGCCAGTTTGTGGTGTCCGGGTACCAAGGAACTATGCCAATGCAAGTTGAGGAGCTTCATGTAGGGAACCACCCCCCGCCCGAGTGCTTTGGAGCCATTTTTGTGGCATCTCAATGCAAGACAACTGCTGTGTGGTGAAGTGAGTTGAAGAGCTTCATTAAGACAAAAGTAGAGCCAAGTTTAATTCTCACTTTCTTTTTTTGGGGGGAGATGGGGGGGGGCTATTTATTTGTTCTAATTTTCCATACGGGCCTCCTTTTTAGTCTTCAGCTGCTTCCTGAGACCTATTAAAAGAATCGATGGCAGCGGTTTAAGATACCTCCCGAGATGTTGATCACGCCTAAGTTAGCTCGGAAGCCGCTACAAATATCCTCCCCGCCTTCATCTGCATGTCTTCATCTTTTATGGCCCATGCGAGGCCTGCTGCTCCACTGCTACTCAGCCGCCATAAATGTTTAAAAAATGACCTTTGGTAATGAGTTTGTCATTGTTTGATTCAGAAATATCAACCGGGCCATTACGGTGGCAGCTATTTTTTCCAATCAATATACAGTAGTGTATTAATATTTCATTTTTTTTTAATATGTCACTATGTTAGGAGACAAAAACGAGCAGGGCTGTTGCGATGCGGCCGGCAGCTATTTATTTTCATGCGGTGACACCGAGAGAATTTACTGCATTTCGGCACACGTGCGCACATGATTAGATGACTTAGATTTGGCGTACAGCGGATGTATTTTGACTTGATGGCCTCGACATTGCCCGTATGCCGTCATGAGGTCAGAGATCTCCCATACAACTTAGCAGTTTCTTTGTTGGCTCTCAACGATGTTGGTCACATCATATTTTTAGTTCAACGTGTGCATAGGGAAAAAAAAAAACTTGACTTGGACAGGATAAACAGCTCAAGGCACCAAAATGAATGCACTTGCAAGGAGCGTGGAGGAGCCGTACACACCGGAGAACACGAGTGACTGCAGACTCCCCATATCGCTCACTAGGCCACGCCTCTTGAAGGCACACGTCAAAACAATATGTCTTGGGTTTCTGGTTTATGTTTTACGTGACAACATTAGAATACAATGCTGTTTTTCTTCTTTTTAAATCGTGCAACAAAACATTTGTGGTGTTTTTTTTGGCGGTGGGGAAGCTGGAATGCCGCAAACTCACGGTGCACTAGCACTCCCGTGGAAGAAAATATTTAAAAAAAAAAGAATGTTTGGTTGTTTTAAGGGAGCCGAAAATATTTTTTCCCAGTGCTTTTATAATGACCGTCAAAAACACTCCCATTTTTGCTGGATTCTGACATGCGTACGTGCTGTTGTAATGGTGACCATTTCAAACATAAACAGTGGCAAATATTTATCGAAATAAAGTGTCGCCTCTTGATATTTACCCGTTTCCTTTCATGTTAAATTCTTGCTGATCAAACAGTCAACGCCGCCTCGGACTTGGAAGTGAAGCGCACGGCAGCTTGCGGGCCCACTAAACTTTGCCGTGATGAGTTTTAACCCTTTGCGGCCCACAACCAGAGGCTAGGGAAGCCTAATCTGTGATCTCAATGTTTCTGGAATGTTTAAAAAGGTCAATATGCTGATATTTTTGACGGCGCTTGACCTTTAGGGAAAAAAGTCACAAAACCATTGGAATTGGAATAACTTCTTTGTTTAGTTCTGCCAAATAATGTATCACAGTCAAAGCATGCTGTCTCCCAGCAGCATCTGCCCATGAGTGAGCGGACTGTTAATCCCTCGTATTGATCTGATATCAAAAGGTGCTATTTAAATGCAGCGTGGCGCGCCAGGGGCCGCCACCAGTCGGCGGGCGGTGTTTGGAGTCTGGCTGGATCACCCCGGCCAGGTTTTTGTCTGTGCCTTTGTCCAGGTGGCCCCAACATCTGGAGAGCCGGGCAGAGCGCTCCGACCCACAAAAGCTGAGAAAAGTCAGGCTTTTCATTCGTCACTTTGGTGGCGCAGATGTCACATTAAAAGAGCTCACGACAAGAACACAACTGAAGGGCATGAAAGAATGTGGTCAATTCGAAGTCGTCGCAACTTTGCATTAAAAAAAAAAAAATTGAATAAATAAATAAAAACAGGCATTCTGCAGAAAATGCAGATCTGCATCAATTTAAAAATATATTTTTAAGATGGCGCAACATATTGCATTTGAGCTCCAGATGGGTTTTACATTATTTATAAGTCGTTTATTCAATTTACATTTTCGGTGGATGATGAAACATATTTTCCATTGAAATTAATGGAAGTGCCATTAATCTCCGGGTTAAAAGAAAAAATTGTATTGCGTTAAAAACGTATTAAAACAGATTGCATAATCTTCCCTCCATCAGGGGTTCTGGTATTTTGCAGATTTTTTTTCTGAAGATGATTCAATGTCAAATCCTCTTCAGTCCTGCTTTTTATGCCGACAGAAAGCAATGGCTGTAGGTTCATTTTAGAATGCTCATCGTTGGGCGTAATTCTTGACATACATTGTGAGATGCAAAGTTTGTTGGCTCTAAAAACATGGCTGGGGTGTATTTAAATAGTGTATTTCTGTACTATGGCTTTCACATATTTGCAGGGGTGGTCTGGAGCATAACCCCCGAGATGGAGGCTTAGAACACTGCGACACTGATGATATTTGTTAGCTCATCTATGATTTCTTTCATTGTTTGTTAGCATGAAGCTAAACAGATTTCATCAAGGCAAAGCTTCAATATGGGGTTGTTGTAAATACATAACGTGGAATTCTTTACGTTTAGTTTGACGGGGGGGGGGGGATGACAATAAATAGCTTGAAGCCTCTGCTTTGAAAAATGAATCTCTATCTGCCAAGCTGCTGCTTGTTGTGAAGCGAATTAAGTTCACTTGATCGCATACACCGCTTGCGTTTCGAATTTTGGCTCTCAAGTCAAAGCAAAGAGGAGTAAGTCAGATCGCACGTAGCAACATAGTAGTGGAAGCGCTTTGCACCTCGTGCGGCCCTGTCCCTTATTATGAATGTTGGTGACCGCGGCGACCACAATGGCAATAATCCCCGAATGTCTCTCCCCAACCTGCTCCTTCAATTCCGGCTGCGGTATTCCCGCACATGCATTAGATTGACCTCACATTAACCCAAATACATTTGATCTTTAAGAGCCATAAATTGGCTTTTGTCATTACCATAGGTTAATTACAGAGATTTGCTCCGTACCGTTGCTACACTGAGATTGCAATAATAAGCGGCGCACAAAAGCCATTCATGCCGCCCGCGTGAGCACTAAATAGGCATTGTTTTGATCTTGCTATTCCTGTCGGGAGTTGTGTTTGGATTGCTCTATTATCAGCGCGCTTACCTCGCAGCACTTGTGATACGGCGAGATTCTGCTGAGGCGGCCTCAAACCGTGCCCTTCCTGTCATTCTCTGCGAAGTAAGTCAGCAAACGTGCGGGCCAGACGTGGACCCCGTGGCTCTCACTGCACTCTTAGTTTAAGGTTTCTTTTTTGCAGACAATGGTCTTTTTTTTTGGGGGGGGGGGGGGGGGAAGAGAAGAACTCTTACCTGGCTGACAGTTTCGGCTGTTGCTTCAGCCTTCACCGCAGTTGTCTGGTGACGCGTCTTAACAACACACTGATTTCTCTGCAGTGTTTTCACATTATTTTCTGTCTCAATAGCGAAAACGCCACCTTGTGGGGCGTACGGTTATACCAACGAGTCTGGGAGAAGTGCCACACACACGCACATTTTATCGGTAAGAATACAATGAGCAATTTTATCTCAAAATGTCGATCTCCGAGTGCTAGGCCGAGATTCGTTTGCGTCATGTTGGAAAAAGGAAATGAAGGCCACGCCCATCGGGACAAAATTTGAGCCAAACGGTGACGTTAATTCTTTGAGCGGCTTTCATTATTCCATTCGGGGATCCTGGCATAAAATGCAGAGCGTTTTCTGAAAAAAATAAATAAATAAATCCATAAAGAAGTTTTCAGTATGAGTGGCAACGTAAGATGGCTGCCCCCGTGTTTCAGCCGCGAGGGGCCAATGGTTAGTTTATTCAATTGTACATAAGACTGTATATACACTGCAGTTGTTTTTTTCATCAAGGCCTTGTCAAGGGAATTGTAATGGAGGTGAAAAAAGAAATTGTAGCTCGAGCTACCGGCTGCACGCCATTATTTTTCCTCTTCTCTGAACACACCTCTTGAGGTGAAAAAAAAAAAAGAAAAAAAAAACAGGCATGTTTTTCTTAAAAATGTCATTCGGAATTGTCAAACCACTTTTAAAAATTGCACTCTAGTGCAGCCGCTCCTGATAGAAGGCGTCTACAAATAATAATTCCGATCGATGTGAAAGGATATGAGGACGACTTGTAAATACAAGTGGTCGCTTGTAGTGACAAAGCCGCCGATATATGACTTGACTCTGCAATTTCCCCTCAGCTCCAAAGCTTGCTGACCCACATTTCTATCTTGCTTCACTCTCGTCATCATCCTCAATGGAAGGTGCGTTATGGCGTCGTTATACAATGCACCGAACACGATACGGGAAGGTTAGAGACCAGATGTACTCTTTGCTTGTACGTGCACATCATAACCACGGTGACAAATAAGCAAGAACGTCAGTCCGCCCTTAGGGTGTACCGTTATGAAAAGTCGGGCTGGTTTTAGATTTCTGTGCTTCAATCACATCCCACAACACGGGGAAATCACCGGATCTCATCTTTCATTGACATCACACAATCATCCCGATGATATCAGCAGAATGTACTTAAATTCATCTTGAACATCGTTCTTTGACCAGTTTTTACAGTGACTCACGTCAACGGTTTTCTGAGCCGAACAGTGAGAGAAAAAATTCAAAATAAAACGTCAGCCCACACAATAATTGCTTTGGATAATCTTTCACTGGCCTTTGACAATCAGGCTTTTGTTAACGGAACAGAAGGGGTGGAAAAGGCTCAAACGTATCTCGAATATCGTTACGTTTACCCTTCTTTGACATTTTTCAGAGCAGATCGTTGAGAAGAAAATTCATATTAACACACCCCACAACACAGATAATTGCTGAGGAGAATCTTTCGGGGGGACGTCAGACTTTGATCCCAAAGGGAGGGAAATGCGCTTTTTTTTTTTTATAATCGTATGTTTACCCTGCTTGAGTCTCACCGTGTTTTTTTTCCCACCCGTCTGTTTAATGCCAAATTGTAAATAAGACATTTAAGCGCAAAAAGCATGACGGAGTTTACTTTTAATTAGACTTACAGCGAACCACATTTTTTTTTTTCTTTTTTGTACCGTTCACAAACAGCCCTTTCCTGCTTCACCTTTCTCCAGTGACAGCGCCTAGTCGTCGTCTCCAGCTCGGTGACAATGATGAATGCAGAACATGAAACACATTAATGCAGCAGATTCCGCTCAATGTCAGCCCTTTCTTCACTGTGTCAAGTTAAACAAACAAGATCAAGCTATAGGAAAATGGTAATTGACCCTCCAGAGATACGGCTTCTGTTATGGGTGCAAAGAGGTCGAAGGTCCCCCAGCCCCCCGCTTCACACCGCCCCCACCCCCACCCCAGCCGCCCCCTGATGGCGTTTGAGAAACCTGGTCTGGCCAGTGTGAGGAAGCCGCTGCTTCTTCTGAGGAAGCAAGCGACTTCTAACGCTGACAGATGTAAATTTGAAGAAGAAATCGTCATGTTTTTTTTTTTTTTATATCTCTATATACACACACTACTCACAAGTTAGGGATATTTGACTTTTAGGTGAAATGGATGGAAAAATGTCAAAAGTTGACGCTACGGTGAGAACATATCACGCGAGTAGAGTAAGACATGTTAGTCGAAGGGTGCACTGGTGATTTCCTCATCTCAAACAATTCATCGTTCATCCACCACAGCAAAAAATGTCAACGTCTCAATAGCTCGTCAAGTGCTCTCGAGCACCTTTTGTGCCCCACGGACCGGTTTCATGTCAGACAATATTTTCAGGGACCAGCTTTTAAGGTGTAAAGGATAAATACATCAAAATAATATGATATGACCTGCGTGAAAACGGTGGTATTTTCGTAACATAATAATCAACACGAATCATGACACGAGGAACGTCCGATCTGGCCGCAACACTCTCTGGTCGCTACGGTAACGTTTAAACGTGCCTTCAAAATAAGATACAGGTGCATGAAAAATACGACTCACCATCGCCACATATTATGCAGAGTGGGCTTTGTGCTTGGGAATCTCCCGTTGAGATAAATCCATATTTTAAGTAGGAAATCCTGACACTGTCTATTAACTCATTTGCTAGATTCCGGATTTCATTTTAGCGGTAACCCATCACGTGACCGAGAAGTGTGCCCTCACATCCGACAACATTGCGACATTTTGTAGACGGATTTAACAGACAATCCGGTATTTTTTTCAAAATAAAACCTCTTACAGATTCCGAAATGAATAAAACGGAAGTAATGTAAGTTATTTACTCTTTCTGTGCAGCCCTGTACAAATTGATCTGCGGACCGGTAGCGGTCCGCGGCCCGGGGGTTGGGGACCACTGCCCTAGAGCATCAATTACAGCTCGACAGCGACGTCTGATGCTGTTCACAAGTCGACTTCTTGTCCGCCGAGGCATGGCATCCCACTCATGGGTTTGACCTGCATGAGATGTGGAAAGGCTGATTGGGGCATTAAGGTGCGAAGGGCCGCGACACTGTGATGACATGAGGTGTGGGAATCAAAGTAATTGGGACTGAGTTTTGGACTTGGAACTTGTGGACTGATATCCCTTATGATGGAAGGTCGCGGGATAATGAGGAAGATGGGAAAAGCGAGGACTCGTGCTACATATATGTTTATAATTTTTCTTCCCAATATAGTAGGACTAAATAAGTAAACTGTTGCTTTCGCTAAACATTTATTCAATCAATTCAGTCAATTCAACTGGGTTCAATTCCAGCTCCGGCCTCCCTGTGTGGAGTTTGCATGTTCTCCCCGGGCCTGCGTGGGTTTTCTCCGGGTACTCCGGTTTCCTCCCACATTCCAAAAACATGCATGGCAGGCTGATTGAACACTCTAAATTGTCCCTCGTGTGAGTGGGAGCGCGGATGGCTGTTCGTCTATGTGTGCCCTGCGATTGGCTGGCAACCGGTTCAGGGTGTCCCCCGCCTACTGCCCGAAGACGGCTGGGATAGGCTCCAGCCCCACCGCGACCCTTGTGAGAATAAAACGGATCGGAAAATGGATGAATGAATTCAGTCTGCGCCAAAATCTCACCCAAGTGCGTTTAAGCATTCAACTGGAGGGAGGGCCAATCCGACCGCAGCCGAGACGTGTAATTGTGTTGCACTTTACGACGCCGAGTGGCGGCCTGTGTTTGTTGCCGGCTTTCAATTTCTGTATCTGTCGCTGCAGTTGGTGTTTTTACGACCGTCAATTTATTACCTGGGTTTTTGTGCGCCTGGCCACTTGCGTTTATAGAGTATTAAGGGAATGTATTTAATGCGGGGCCCGCTTTCGGTTGCCGCGCGGATTGCGAGCATGAATCACGGGGCTTGATTAAACCGCGCTGTCCCCGGCTATTACGCGTGCTTAATTTCATACCGACTATAAATAAAGCAATTATTTTCTTATGCACACTGTCAAAGTTAAGAGCTGGCGTGTTTGGTTGCGCCGAGACAATTGGAGATGAAGGCTGTTTCAAAGACGTATTGTGCATCTGCAGCGCCCATCTGCTTAATCCATCGCTCATGTCGACCGCGGCGGCTCTTTACGAAGAGCGCTGCAAGGTTTTGATTTCCGCAAAGCTCTCTAAACGACGCCGCTGTCTTAACGAGTGCCCTCGTGAAACTGGAGTTCCAACGCCGTTTTTTTTTTGGCTTGCATCGACAAATTGTCGCTGCCCGCCGCTTGGGTGTTACGCAATGGCAAATTCCTCAAAAACAAGAGAGAAATCCTCAAGACCGAGTACGTGGGAGGGCTTATCCCGATGTCGGCTGCCAAAGGGAACGCGGGAGGATGCTTCTCGTTCAATAGACGATTGCTTTTAGTTCTAATCTTCATTGTCGCTCTCGCGCAGTTGCACGCAGTTTTTTTCTTGGCCCCGAGTGAGAAAAAGACAAAACAGGCAAGTGGCCGCCACAGTCCCATTTAGCGAGAGAGAGAAAAAAAAAAGGGATTGATGATATGCATCCTATAGAAAGGAGCCAAAGTCAAGGCCCGGGGGCCAGATCTGGCCCACCACGTCATTTTATGTGGCCCACAAAAGCAAATAATCTTTGTAAACTTCGATGATCCTTGCTGAAATCTGTACCGAAATCTCAAATTGTCATACATAATAAATAACGGTGACATTTTGTCATCATTTTGTTACCCTATTGACACTCGCTTGAGCAATAATTGAACCGATTTCAACACTAGTGAGCCATCATTTTTTTTTTTGGGTACAAGTAGTAATATGATGTGATGATTAAACAATTATTCGGTTTCAATGTCTTGACGGACCTCCGAGGGAAGACGTAACTCCAAAGTGGCCCGCGACAAAAATGAGTTTGACACCCTGCTATAGACAGACAGGATATATCATTAAAAAAATTCAATTCAATTTGATTAATGATTTAATCCCCCCCAAATCTCAGCTGTTCTAGTCGGCTATTCCTGACATTTTTCACATCAAAACAATGAAAGCCGCATGCACCGGACGAATGAAAACAGAAATTTCTCAGATGAATTTTTTCGGATGTTTTTCTGCAAAATTTTTGGTTTGCAGAGTTCCACTATGTAAACTCATAAGTTAAAGTTCCAGACTAGCTTAAATCTCTCTCTCAGGTATTGCGTGTCACGTGGCCATTCAAATCCGGATGCCTCGTTTCCAGACAAACAGCAGATCTGAATGAAACACGACTTCATCGGAACTTTTCCGATCCTCCACCACAGCGTTCCGCTTCGTGATGTGCTGCGAGGTCTCAGTTTTCAGCATTTTGTTTCAACGAGCCTATTTAGGACTAAAACGCACTCTAACCTCCCTTTACGGACTCTCCCGCGCGCGTACAAATTTGAGCGGCATTATGTATAATCATGCGTGCCGACTGGAGGGCCTAAATACATTGTAATTAGAAAATAATGAGGCAGCCTTCATGGATGGGAGATTTCTACTTAACATTTTCCCTCGGAAGTCAACGGTCTGAAGTCTAAATCAATGCGGAGAGGTTCCCGTCAGCCCGGCGATATTAAAGTTGATCTTGCCTGTTAAACTGGGAAGATGTGCACACACAGGTGTAATGGCCACGCTGTCGCTATTAAGGCCAACACTTCCTGTCGCCTTGGAGGTGGTCATTTAGAAGTGCTGCTCATTCAGCCTAATCAATGGTTGAAGCGGCAGCCAACCATTAAATAAAAAAAGGGGATGGAGATTAGCTGCCGCTGATTGGGGTTAATTGGATGTAATCGGAATTTATATTTTACAGCGGACGACTCATTAAGGACGCATTTAAAAATAATGTCATTTGGGCTCAGGTCATTTCATCATTTTACTTTGGAGGGAGGAGGGGGGGAAAAAAGTGTCCCGTGGACCCCTTTTCATTGCGGGTGAAACATTCCAGACCCAATCGCTTGAAGGGAAATTTGGCGATGTAGAGAGACTGTGGTTAAAAAAACAAAAGTTTTTTTAATCGGTTAAATTAAGACCCCTGAAAGCGAATTCTGAGATTTGCCACAAAATAAATGACATATTTCGAGACAAACGGCAAAAATGACATGAATCGCTCCTCCCACACCACATATATCAGTGCCTAGGTATGCCTATACATCCTGAAAATGCTTTGGGCTAGTGTGGCTGCTTTAGAGCGCCTCGTTGTGGCGTCAGATTTTCAGATTTTTCCGGCATGGCTAAAATGAGGCAAATCGCTCCTCCCACACCACACACATCAGTGCCTAGGTGTGCCTATACATCCTGAAAATGCTTCGAGCTGGTGTGGCTGCTTTTGAGCGCCTCTTGTTGCGGCGTGAAAAAGCCCCGCAACGACTCGGTGGGTTATGCTGTACTCCAGCCACCAGAAGCTAACAACGCTCTACTCTGGGCTGTGCGAAATTTACAGGACATTCATTTTCACTTTACAGGAACATCCGATAATCTTCTAAGCGGCCCAATTAGTCTCAATGTGGCATTCTGATTGTGGAGTATAAGGCAAAATGGTCACAAACGCAATATTAATCAGAATGATCTGTATTGATCAGTGGGGCCTCATCGAACAAATTATTGTCATGACCATTTTTGAATTGACTTCTCCTTCAAATATCAAACGTGTTGCACTTACTGGACTGTGGTTAGGCTCCCCATGTGAATCACTGACGTAGTTTTGCAAATATTGCTTATTTGTCACTCCCGGTTAAACTTTAATGAAAAACTGACACCTATTGTTAAATGACACACAAAAATGATTAACCGAACCCCATCATTGAATCTGACGAAACTTCGCTAGCTTATTGCTAATACACCTTCAAACAGAGAGCAACAAAATAAAAAGATTTCAACTAAAACGGAAGTGAATCCAGCCACTGAGGACAAGCAATTTGGGCTACATCAAATCCTGATATTTGTCCGATTTGAAGGATTCCGTGCAAATGGTTCTGCTCATTTGCCGGCATCGGCGCTGGCCCAGCGGAAGCGCCGGCGAGCCGCGGCCCGCAGCTCAGACGGACGGATTTCCCCCACTAATCCGCTTGATGTAAGTGAATTTCGCTTCTAATGCGCGCGCTTGCGAGCTGTACAACAAGCCAGAATGGGCGACTGGAGGCTCATAAATTGACGGGGAGAGCGAGGAGGAGAATCCGAGCGCGGCACGAGAAGAATGTGGCGCTTCGCCGGAAGGCGGGCAATAGGTTTTTATCAGCCGCTGGCACCGCTTGGCCCGCGAATAGAGCGGGGGGGTGCAGGGGTCCGCCGTGGGAATAGCTCATGGGCACCGGCGTTCACCAAATCCTCCCAAGAAGAATATCAGCGCCTCTCACATGCCGCCGCCTGATATCCGAGCGCCGTAGCTGAAAACTATCTCCATTGTCCAGTTTGATTGCCTGAATCAAACTGATTTACTGCAAATCCATCTGAGCTTTGATAAATCTATTACAGTTTCATTTCGCTGATTTCATTAACGTGAATAAAACCAGCCATGCTTTCTGCATAACTGCCTTTTAATGGCTTGGCCCTGTCACCTGCCTCAGTATTAATCCCTCTGACTTATTGCTCCGCAGAGGGAATGAGTAATGGGTATTTGAATGTGATCAGCACAGTACAATGCAATTAAGGAACCAGTACTGTTCTGTGCCTTTAATCCTGAACTAATTTGAATTGCAGTTTGATAGCACTGTGAATCCTGCATAATTATGGAGGGTGCATATTAAACTCTGTGACAAACCGAAGAGGCCTTTAACTAGCCCCGCCGCGAGGGCTGCAGCGTGGAGAGCGACACAAAGGTAGCCGGCCACGCCGCCCTGGAAGTCTCAATTACCCACGTCTTGGCTGACAGGTGAAGCTGGGGCTAAAAGGGGGGTGGGGGACACTTTCGGTTCAAAAATGGCTGATGAGAACGTCTCCCCCCATCCTCTTCCGACAATTATGTACGACTGTCATTTCACCCCCGGAGAAGAGATGCATCACGGCCTCGGATGTGGTCGCCGCTCGTGGAAAGAGGAGTTAGCGGGTGTTTGGTATTTGAGGCTGCGCGGGCAACATTTGGTGGTCAGCGTGGTGCAACTTTGATTGCGATACACGACTCCGGTATATTGTTAAAAATGTTATTCGGTGACCTATATATCGGACAAAAGCAGCTACTATACAGCACAATGTCTGTGGACATGGAGAAAGGAAATTTGTTTTTACGAATACAGTTCAGTTGTATTTAACTTTAAAGTACAATACATTTGTGCTTAGTGTTTAGAACCAAATTTGTATGGAGGTAATTTTGTTTTTGGTCACCATTTATGTGAAACACAGTCTACTGAATCTTTTTTTAAGCCAGTGTTGAGTTTCAAACTAGGCGTATTCTGACCGCGGCTTTCAATAATAAATACTATTTAGGAAGGAATATAAATACTTTGAGGTGGCACTCGGTGTGCTGCTCTTTCTGCTTCGCTCGCCTTGGCCACCTGGTGGCTGTAAAAATACAGACATGCAGACATTCTGAACATGGAGACGGTCTCAGCTCCTCAGTAGGTTGCAGAACTGATCGTTGTTTGCGGAACATAACAGCGATATGTGAGTATTGTTTTATTGTCTTTCTGCATGTGCTGCTACACCGGGTGTGTTTCAAAATCCATTTTTAAATGGCTTTAATTAGAGGCTGATACGGATTTTTTTTTTGGGGGGGCAGGGGGGGGCAATACCAATTCTGAGCATAAAATCCCAATAACCGTTACGCTTCCAACACTAAAGATGTGGATTACAGGCAATACATTTAACTGTAGATATTTTTTAAGGGGGGGGGGGGGTTAATGTCATTATCATTGTCTTATGTTGTAACATGTTAATGTGGAAAGGGGGGAAAAGCAGATTTCTGCCTCACTTAAAAGCACTAATATTGGCCGATTAATCAGTCTGGCTCCATTTATATCACCACAACATAGATGCTATTTGTTCCCCCATTTATAGCCTTTGACATTGTTTATTAGTATTAAGCTTACTAAGTCCTAAGTCAAAGGGAGGGGGGTTCTTTTAAACTCATAGCGTGTAATTCTCTTGTTTTATGTTTATTTGACGGTAAACTTCAACAGGGAGAGGCGATGAGTGGCTAGAAGCCTCTTTTTTGAAAAATTGATCTGCCAAACTGCTGCTTGTTGTGGAGTGAGCTAAGATTACTGTCACAATACAGCACTCAGAAATTTTTGCAAGTCAAATAAAGAAATTGGCCAAAGGGCGGTTCGGATCTCGAGACACTCTTAAATCAGGTCACTTGTATCTCAAAGTGTCGCTTCATTTGTATATGTACGTATTTAGAAGACAATCACGAGCCATCTATTTCGAGGTTTTTTGCTAAATTCTGTCAACATGTCCGCCGGAAGCAAAACCGGCGCATTCTTGTTTTTAAGGTCAGATTATTGATTTAGCTCCTTTATTGGAGTGCGCAGGTGTACCTAATGAAGTGTCCCGCAAGTGGGTAAACACAATAAAGAGAAGACGTAATACGACAGCATCCCCGGGAGAAAGGCTGCGACTACGCTGTCAAGTGGTCCGACTTGGAAATGGGCATCGCATAAGATGCAGATAGCAAGACATTTAAGAAAAAGGGGGGCTGATTGTGAGAATGATAAAAGATGCAGAAACGGGAGGGGGTTAGAAAGTAGAGAGCGACACAAAAGGGGCCGCTGGCTAAATTAAGGCATTGTGACTCAAAATCCTCCTTTAATAAGGTTCATGCTGTCTACAACTTCATCATTTCCCCCTGAATGATAATTACTTTATTCAATCATGTTCAAGGTTTTAGTGAAAGCTAGCATTGATTGATTAACTTCAATTACCATGCTCGCATTTGCATAGATAAAAACTGCTTTTCAATTTGTGAGTGGCACGCGGGTGGAAACCCTGCCTTGATATTTGCATTTCAATGTGAACGGTGAAGGATAAAGGTGGGAGCGGGGTCTGATCACTGCTAAGCCCTTTCTGGTCGGCTGCGCCAGCATCTATTTTTCCATAAACACCCTTTGTTATGTTGTTGGTCCGCTCCTTTCACGCAGAGAGAGTCAGCGGTGAGCTCTGTTTGCCGGCTGGCTTGACAGCTCTGTTTGGGGGGGATTAGGACGCCGGTTGCACTACTCAGTGGAGAGCTTAGGTGAGCCCGGGCTGAGGCGCTGGCGAAGGCATCACGCAGGACAGAAATAGACAGTCGGGAAATTTCACACTCCAAGGAATAGTACACGAGCGTTCGACGTTCACCGGAGGCTGGCTGAGCTAATGAAGATGCACATGTGTACAGTGCAAGAGACGGCGGGAGATAATTACGATCATCTCGTGTCCATATCACTCATCATTAACCAGACTGAAAAACATATAAGAGGCGGCTGAATTGATCGTGACAGATGTCAGCATCATTTAAGCTTCGCTTTATGCGAAGTCTGTCAAACTTATAAGGTGTGTCAGAAAAGTTCCAGGACTGGTGTCACCAAATAAAAGGAAGTACATGGACAAATTGTAGGGAGCGCTCCACTAATGAAAGAAAGTGCCCACAGAAATAACTTGAATCTGTCAAAAGTAATGATTAATAAAAACAATGAAAATCAACCTGGTGTGTCAAACTAGTGTGCCAAAAATATCCAGTGGTGCCTTGAGTTTAATTCATCCTGTGACCATGCTCTTTAAAGCAATAAATGTTCCATTGAAATTAATTGAAATGCCATGAATGTATTCCAACCTTCCCCTAAAAACAACAAAAAATGTCCTGTGTATTTTAAAAGGGTAAACCAATGCAACATAAAGTGCTATTAGCGTGAAGCTAGCAGACTGACAGGCTAAGCTATGTGGTTATTTGAAATATACAAGGTGTAATTCTCTGAATGAATCATTCAAACACACCAGGAAAAGCACATTCACGTTCGGATTTAAAGTGACCACGTTTGTCCACGGGAATAACTTGCGTAGAGCTAATCCGAAGCTGGAGGCTGCCGCTAAACATATGTTAGCCTGTCCGCAAAGGTAAGCGCTCGTGAGTAAGTGATGATAATGACGGGAGAAGAGGAATCTATTAGCCCTTCCGTTTTTGCATGCCTAATAATCAGATTAATTCAATGACACTAATTTAGAGCAAATGATGGGCCCGCTGGTGTTAATTCAACCTGTGTTTCCAGATGCTCATTTCTAAACAGCTAAGTGAACTAGCTAATCACACCCCAACCATCTGGGAATTGCCCTCCGAGGCAGCAATAGGAGACGGGCGCCGTAATACGTTTTAAGACGGCGACTGATGGCTGCCTGCGTGGAAACATATTGGCGCTGACGTTTTCATGTCAGTCTTTCTAACAAATAGGGTGGTAAATGTGAGCGCCCCCGGTAGTTAAATCCCCTCCATTGAAGGCGCCGAATGCAAATGTGCCTCTTTTGTGCAAAGGTAAATAAGGTCAGTAAGGCTGCGTTAATGATGAGCAGATCTCACAGGTGCGATTGTCAAAGCATGGCTCCGAGATGCTTTTGCTTCTGTGACAATCACTCAGTGCTATGCCGACAAGGATGGCACACTCACTAATGTATCTCCAAATTTCCACCATGTATTTAAAAAAAAAAAAAAAAAGAGGAAAAAAAATCATGCAAATGAAGCAGGTTCTCAATTGGAAGACACAGCATTTGGGTGACATTAATCAAAGGAAAATATGCAGACAAAGGTGACAGTAATCCCAATACTCATGCATAAGTGGCACAGCTGTGATTCGGCTCACTTCATACTTGTAGAGAACATGAGCGTGTCGCGGCAAAAAATGGAAATTCTATACGTCGGGAAAAAGCGCCCTCTCTCATTAATTTTATTTTAGCTCGCAGTGATCAAGTGGCTACTGACTTCTTTTTTCACACTTACATGCTCCTGCCTTCCAATTACAATAACGCAATTACACGTAACTGTTGGTTTTTCCATTAACACTTTGGAGTTGGCATGTGGGAGAGGGTATTTCTTTTTTCTCCCCTGGAAAGGAGGACATCCTGTTAAAAGTGACCATGTACCCATCTTGTGCATGAAATACAAGTTAGCGGGTTGTCTTTTACCCGCGTCTACCTGCATGGTCAAATTATAAATGAGCCTCTTTTGTCCAAGTTTTCAAAAAATCTTATTGCTGTGTTAAGGCTATCGAGCAGGGATGGGCAACTTAAATGCTAGAGGGGGCATTGTCATCAGTGCTACTCGGGGGGGCACGTGGGACCACACACTTCCTAACCAGATGGATGACAAATATGCTAATTTAAATATGGACGAAATATGCGTTCTTAATCCATTTCATTTTTAAAACATTTTTTCAATGCACATATAATCGATTCACTATCCTAACCCAACAACAAAGCGTTTGAAGCAGCAAACAACAAAATAACTGCATCTTGTTTTGGGGTTTTTTTCGGTGTAGGGGGCTCTCTTAAAATAATAATCCATTATCCTAACCCAACAACAAAGCGTTTGAAGCAAACAACAAAATAACTGCATCTTGTTTTGGGGGTTTTTTCGGTGTAGGGGGCTCTCTTAAAATAATAATTACCATTCAAGGGTGGCACAAAACTGCTGAACAAGAAACCAACATGAAGTATAAAAACTCAAATGTACATTTTCTTCCGACAAAAATCAACTCACTCCAAATTTTAATATTATTGGCAAGCTATGTTTTCCCCGGATATCATTCCCCCACCCAAAAAAACGAACCGTTAACGAACCCTGATGACACTCAAGCAACATTCGTGACATTCGCAAACACTACATTCGCCGCTCAATGAGATACCACTTGTAGCATGTGGTATCCACCACAAGGAATTCCTCTTGACAGCACCAAAAGGCACAATAAGCGACGTTTATGTTTGTCAATCGGAATCCGTTTGGAAAAAGTTCACTGACACCGCTGAATATTTTAATTCGGTAAGCATTTCAACGGCTAGGCTTGGGAGACGGTCTCACCCAGCTTGGCTGTGAAATTCAGGTTGAGAAACCACTTTGATGGCTAACATGGGCAAAAGAAGATACTCTACTCCGAGGTTTGGTGCTTATATAGGTCCTCTAAAATAGCTGGCAGTAAATTAGTTTGATACTAACAATATGAGCAAAAATTAGTTTGACACAGCTATATATTTTAGATATGAGAAGTCAACTCTCAAACATGGTGTCAAATGAAAATAGCCACATCCTATAAGGGAGATATCCTATAAGAACTCTCGGGGATATTTCTGCTACATTTGTTCCCATCAAAAGCCGGATGATCCACTAGATTTTCAATACGTCACTCCACCTGTCACTTCTCACCACCGGACATAATGGACAAGAGCCCCTCTTTTCTCAGCGATCATGTAGCGCAGGCCTAAAGTGGCTCGCGCGGTACCATCCCCCCACCCCCGCCCCACTCCTCCCCTGCCGCCGCCTCGTCAGAGGTGCCCCCCGCTGGCCGGAAGGGACCTCTTTCCAAGCTGGAGTGCCTCCTGCTGGGATCACTGGGGCGATGGAGAGCTGGGGGGTGGGGGTGGGGGGGCTAACGTAGGGTGGAGGGTTACAATGACTTGGAGAAGATTGTCGACAGCGCGCACCTCCCTCTCTGTGCCCCCCCCATGCTCTATTCCTTCAATCCCTTGCCCCTTATCACCCTCCCCCACAAATAGAGTGACAACGTGGATGTATCGTTGCCATTTGTCTCTTTACGGGCCTCTCTTAAGTGTCAGGCTGCAAGTGTGGTATGAAATTAAAAATCGGAAAAATGGCAGTAGTAAATTGCAGTTCCGCACTCCACTGCGGGGGTCCCGTTCCAAATCAACCCACCATAACTGAAATCAGTGAAATAGAAATACCCAATTTAAATCCTCCAGGCATGTTTCTTATTAAAACAAACTTTTTCAATAATACAAAATTAAACAAATATTGAAGGACAGCAAGAGCAATGATTAAAATTGTGCACAAACAGTGCAACAGCGGACTGATCCCTCTGTTTTCACAACGAATATACATCATCAATAATCATGGACAAAGGTGTACATTATAAAATAAAACTACTTTCTGTAGGCATAAAAAGCAGGATTACCGCGGATGAAATTCAATCATTTTCAACAAAAACTTGGTTGTGCTGAAATGCTTTGTTTCATTCACCTTTCAAATTTCCAAACTCGGTAAGTGTGCCACCATCTAGTGGTTGACAGTGGAATTACACTCAAAATAAACAAGCTGGACCAAAATAACTGCGCAAATAATTCTGCGAAATAGCAGGACCGCGTATATGGAATTTACAATGGAGGGCGGGGGGGGGGTTTACCATATTCTCCTTTTCAGCCGACCCACGTCTCCCAAACTGGCTCTCTATCAATCATCCCGTGAGTTTGATTCGTCATATAATGCAAACAGCCAGGTAACCTAAGTCACAAATAGGAGATGGCAATATCAATTTCATCCCAGCAAGAGCGTTAAACAAAGCAAACAGTGGCGTTGAATTTTGATAGCGCTAAGCCTTCCCTGCGAAGAAAAGGCAGAATTTAGCTTCAAATCTATATTCCTGCTTGGAAAAGAGATTGTACTGTGTTATCAAGAGAGTCTGTTTACCTAGTGAATCTACATATGGCTATCTAATATCTTTGTGCCATTGAGCAGGTTGGAGGCTGGAGTCCCAGGGGTGTCAAGCCTGGGATTATGCATGGCAGGGGTTGAACTATTGCCCCCCGTGTGATTGAAAGACCTCCGCCATCTTAGGCGCTGTTTATTGTACATTTGCATTGCTCACTTCTCGGAGGCTGCGGGGGGAACTATGAGTGGTCCGGCACTCCATATCTGGGCCGCCGTAATTTAGTTTCCTCCGGATTCCGCCCTTCGTGTTTCCCGGCCTGCAGGTGAGACTGAGGGCTTATAAGCAATCATTTAGTTGATTGACCAAGCTACGCTCGGATCAATACTTCTCAGCAGGCGCCGTGAGAGAAAACACATCATGGGTTATTTTCAATCCAGCATCTAAACTGGCGTTTGGGATAAATGACCAAACCCTCTGTGTTTGGTGTTGAGGAACAGTGTTTTGGTGTGGACTTTGGAACCATGAGACTTGGCTGCTGCTTTTCGAGTATAAAAGTTCACTGATTATCCCATCGATGAAGCATTAAAAGTAACTGGATAAAAATTGATTTGGCACTATTAAACACAATTAACGTGCAAGTGAGGTGCAGGTATTATTTGTGTCCACTTTGGGTCGCTGAACTCAAATTCTGTTGTAGTATCTGTAACTTTCAGCGTGTATAGCTTTAAAAAGCAGAGCCTTGGCTGGTGAGTGATATGGGTGTCAAAAAATTACAGTGCAGAGTTGTCATCGGCAGATTACGCGTTTGTTTTCTTCGCGGTTGCTCAGGAACTATGTTGGGGTGGGGGAAGAAGCTTCATATTCGGGCCAGAGCATTGTCTATTCGAAACAAAGTGCTTTGCCGCCATCCTTTGTTTTTTTTTCTCAACAAAAGAAACTGGATAAAAAGAAGCACAAATATGTTTGACAATGCAATGGATTCACTCTATTCTCGCTGTACTTACCAGGAGGAGTTAGACCATAACAGCTATTTGAAAAATATATTTTCCTGCGCTTACACAACATCTCAATACATTCTTGTTAGAACAGGCTGCATCAGATTATTGCGAATCAGACTTTCCCGCTGAAGAGCAGATTATATTAACAAAAGATAATTGCATTCGGATCCTTGCCCTGAAGTGGTCAACAATGCAATTTCACTAATTTATCCTGGTGAAAGGTTGACCTTAAGAAATGTAATTACACACACCTGAGTTACACGAGAGCCTAAGCGGTCCACAAAACGGTTACCGTTGAAGAAGGTGTAATTGCACACAAAACAATTAGCCCGTTGTTGCGGGAGTTTAGAATAATTGCAATGTAGCTTCTGGCTTTAAACAAGCAAGCGATTATGACCAAAAAAAAAAAAAAAGCAAACACACAGAGTCCATATAAAAGCAAGAATGCAACTAGCAATCTTATTTCGTGTGTAATCTAAATGAAGCAAAAACATTTTAGGGAGGAAACACAAGGCACCTGCTCCATCCAGTGGGAAGCGGCATTAGTTTTACATGACCACGTGCAATGAAGTGGTTTAGAGTAACCTGTTATAAACACACATCATTTATGAATTTTAATAGGTCTGGCCATGCCTCATAACTATGCATGACTTCATACTTTCATAATTGACAGGAAATATGAACTGGGCCAGGGGTCGCCTATTAGAATGACTTTTCATTTAATTTTTTGACAGCCCAATACACAAATGCGGGATGGATTTCTTGAGCATATCCATGTAGTGCACAGGAAGCTTTAAAGTGAAATCCCCTGAGGCTAGGAACACCGCTTTTACAACTGTATGCACGAATAGAATAGAATACATTAGAAATTAACATGGTTCATGTTTTTAATGAAGAAAATAACACTATAATATTATATTATAAAACATAGTCAGAACAATGTAAACCAATATATGTGTATCGTGGTTATTTCAGTCTGGCTCATTCTGGTGTGCTCGACTTGGCCATTCGGCGGCAATGCAACATATTCATGTAGACAAACGTATGTGACGCAGTAATCTGTAACAATAACAATCATAATCGGTCTTCACAGAGGACAGCGTATATGCCTGGGAGTGTGATATTGTTTGTCTACATATGCTGCTTCACTGATTGTGTTCAAATAGCCAAATGAAACTAATTGGAATGGCATTAATCATGTTCTTTCACGCCACCAATACAGTTTTATAAAGTGTCGTCGTTGTACGTATCGCATTCACGCATGGGATGTGTGCTTTAAGGGGCGGGGCTTAGTGATAAGCATCAGAATTCATCAAATCATTTTTTTTCTACAGAGTTGAGAAGGCATGCAGGACGAATTAGACACAAACCTGACACAGAATATTTGTTGTTGTTTTTTTAGGAGCAGGGCACAGACGACTGTTAATATGCAATCGAAGAATGTGTTGTGGGCGGCAGAGGAATTTGGGCCCAATCACCCTGGTTTTTAGCACATGCACACACAATGTTTCCCCACAATGTAAATCGACACCTCTGGGCTGTAAATTGCCACAAAGGGGGCTCTTGAGTGAGCGATTTAACATCCATCCCACTCACAATTAAGAAGACAGACTGACATTGTCGCTTCCTACGCCACCGCAACACTGGGGACTTTGTTGACATGGCGTCTCGACAAAGCGGGAAACAAACCGGAGGAAAATATTTTCAGCTCACTCATCGACTGGGCATTGGTTACTCGGACACTTGAATGAGAGCAAAATGGAAACTGCTCACAAGTGTCGCTTGGTTCAATGTTGGACTTGTACTGAATTAGTTGATGCTTTTCAACAATGGGTGGGGAATTACAGTGGGAAACACTCATCTTCGTCGGGGGACGAATGTTTTTTTTAAAAAGTAACTAACATATGAGATGTAACTCGAATAACATGAGCTCATACTACTTTTGTGCAAGGTTATCGTACCGTCAGAATCTGAAAGGCCTGTTTTTATTTTAAAATATATGCCGCTGGTCATTTCTAGACAGTGCACCAACACTTCCATCAAACAATAAAACTATTCTTCTTCAACAAAATTAAATGCCTTACGGGGGGCATTCAATTACAGAACAATGCGCACGTATATCCACACACAAACGTTCTAATACCTCATAGAAGAAAACATTAGTGAAAGCATGAATACATTACCATCTACTTTTTTTTTTTTTTTAAATTCCTGACACTTACAGTCGTGGCATGTTTTTGTAAAAGGATATCATTAATCATGGGTATAATCAGATGACATCAGGTCATGCCCCACTAAGTGTGTTTTGCTCATTATGGTAATATCCAGAAGAGGGGTCTGTATCGGCTTTTTATTAATTAATTAATTTTTAGTTATTTATTTGATTTTTATTTTTTTTTTACTTTGACACTTCTTTTCATGACAACCTACTTCCGATTCTGGCAGGGAAGATAAAAAATGAGGAGCTTGAAAACCACAGCAATCGCTTTCAATAACTGGCAATTAACAGGCATCTTAAATCTTAATAGCCTCATTTGAGTACAGCTTGATGTTTTAATTTGAGTGCTTAATGTAACATGTGTACCCGGATATGCAGAAAATGTCAACGCATGCACTGAAAATGTACGATTTCCATAGATGACTACCGTACACTACTATCGCCCTGCTGATTTATTCTTCTTCCGACGAAACTACCGGATATTGTACTTTACTTTATCGCTGGTGTTTTTATGTTACTCTTACATTTTCCCATTACGGCACACATGAAGGCTCATGTTAATAGGTAAAGTCGAAGTGTGCTTACTCATCTGAAAATGATTTTTATGTGTGGCGGTTGTGGCATTATCTTAATTCAAACCGCGGCGGTCTCGGCTCACGAATGAACGGAAATCATTTGTGCGGCTGCAGAAAATAAACGTCGAACCTATTTACTATCCGCTTGATGTATGAAGTTTGTGGTTTTGATGGCGCCCGATTACGTCCGAGGGAGAATGACCTTTAGTGGCTACCGTATTGTAATATAATGAGGACGTGTCAGTCAGGGGGAGTACAGTGATGAGACGAGGGCCGGCCGGGCAGCATCGGGAGCATCGATCCGGCGCTGCCGTGAGTATTGAGGAGAATCTGAAATATTTCAACACCTCCTTCTCCTGGTTGAACACACAAAGACCCGAGATGAAACAATAGATCATCCTGTTCGCTTGCTACATTGTATTCGATTGCGATTAAATTCATTCGATTAAACTGCTTGAGTGGGAAATTGGTAACGCGCGCCACTGGCGATCAACGCAGAGTCAAATAAATACATGTTTTAATAGTTGTCGTTGAGCGGCGAAGGTGATGAAAATTGATATGTTGACGGCTTCTCTTGCCCCCGCCTTCTCATTAACTCTGGCCCCGGTAATATGACCTGGGAGAGATTTTCTCCTCCTACTTCAAAGCCAACACCGAGTCGCTAAGCCCTGCTGGGAAAGCCCTATCTCATAAAGAACAATTAAGTGGGCCAATCAGACGGGCTTAAAGTCACTCCTCCGGTGCCTCAACTCCATAATGAAGCAAAAGATAGCATCAGCCAGGGCGTGCGGCCACGTGGATTCTCGTCATAATCACAGTCAATCATAATGTTGTAATTTGCTGGGACTCTTGCTTCAAGGACTACTTGACGCGTGATTTGGCCAAACGGGATGATCAATGGTTTTGTTTTTTTTTAATCAGTAGTTTATTCTTTCTTTTTTCTGGTTCCGTTTTATGAGGCCTTCCCCGTTTGTTTCAAGGTGCAAACGAGCTCATTGTGAGTTGGCTGTCGTCGCCGAAGAGGCGTCTGGCACAGATGGACGTTCGAGCCGGGACAACTCCTGCCTTCCTGCCGTTGTCCGACATGTTCTGGCGTTCGCCATTGCCATGGCGTCGTCTCAGCTCTGAAAGCGAAATCTCGTCGGGCGTTTTAATCCAATCACAATGGGAACAAAATAATGAGTGTTTTGCTGATGTACGTAGAAAAGGGTGGCCAAAATGACATGACTTTCGGCACCGGTGTTTGGTGTGACGTATAAAAATACTTGTGGGACGGCAAGATTGCTTTTCAACACCACAAGGAGGGATGTTCAGTCAAGTGTCAATCTTAACTCCCGTGCACCCCCCTGCTCACTCCCACAACCCCATTCCGGCATTCACCATTTCCACAGGTAGAAACAAGCGGCTGAAATTACATGACTTTTTATCTTAGTTTTCAAAAAAAAAAAAATAATTAAAAAGCGCCTGAATGTGATGTGAGTCTGCAGTGAATAGTTTATCTCTGGGGTGTTAGCCCTAACTATGGAAGCGGAGTAGCGGTGAAACATTAATCACCAAAGTATTATGGCTCATATCCTTGGACAGCACATTAATTCAGGTGGCTATTAGGCTGCAGCCTTGCAGCCAGCCTTCAGAAAAAAAAGGGGAGGGGTGGGGGGGTGGAGGTGTCCAGATTCAAATTCAGTTGGCAGTGTACACAGTGCGGTGAGCTGCGGCACTACTATGGCGCGACCATGAGAAAGGCAATTTTCTAATTTGAATATAACCAATAAAATGAGTATATTTAGTGGAGTCTGTGCTGCGGGTGAAACTCAGAAGAGTGGACTTTAGTGGGCAGTGGCAGCGTAATAACTCCGAGCCAGCACTGCAGTCTTTCCTGTATTCCCTGTCAATACAGGCAGACGCTCTACCTGCAGATGGAAAAAAAAAAAAAAAGAAAAAAAAGAAAGAAAAAAAAAACGGAGTGAAGGAACACCAATTAGAAAGGCTCTCTCTCCTGCACTTCCTCTGAAAAGCCAGGCTCCGCTAAAGGTCAGCTTGAAATTTGAATGACAGGGCCAAAGTCTTTTACTCATAATTTTTGTGTTTGCCATAGATTTTGGAGCAATTCACAGCCTTAGAGGCCTTAAGTAGAACAGCAATTAATTGTAATGAATAATCTGACAAATCTGGTTGACATATGGCCGCTAATACTCCTCCTTTCTAGAGGGAGCGGTGGAAGGATTAGATTACCTCAAATGATATCTGGGAGTGCTGTGCCATCTGCATGTACGGGGGAGCGGCAGCGCACGTTCAACAGGACGTGGGTGGAAGTGGGGTCTGCGCCCTTGCCGCTCCACTTCCCCGCAACTGATTTGGGAATAGGACCGGCTTCTTTTTTTTTTTTTTTTTCCCTGCTCCCTTCCGTCTTATTGAACCAGCTGCCTCGCATGAAGTTAAAAAAAAAAAAAAGAAACGCAATAACGCGACGCCGTTGCCAAAATGGAACACGGAAAGCAAGAGCAAACAAACACGACAGAAGTGACAAGTGTTGTGTCAACACACAAACAACAGCCTCCACGCGGAGCCATCTGAGCACAGGCGAGTTTATTAAAAGCATCTAAACGAATGATTACTTATTATCCCTCATATACGGTCTGCACGTGTCTGCCGTTATACTTCTAAAGCCCTACAAATGATTTCTATCGGATGAAAGATGTATGCAATCGAGCCGCGCCTGAGTTTTTCATTCATTTCTATTTCAAGGCAGTTCAAGTTCAAATAGGGAATAATCAGACACATTCACAAAAAAAAAAAAAAAATTCAACTAACACTGATCACTGTCATTTCCCGTGATTTTTTTTATTACGCTTTGTTAAAAAAAAAAAAAAAAATCATGACACATTGCCAAAAAAAAATTTATTTCCATACATTGTCTTTTATAATGTTTTTATACAACAATGTTTTTTTTTTGTTTGTTTTTGTAATAACGCCGCCACCGACACTTTGGATTGGAGATCAGCGCAGACTTTAAGTTGGAGATAAAGTTAAAGAGGTGAAAGTATGAGCGAGTACGCCATCAGACAAGTTCGGCGCCTGACACTCGAAAAGTGTATGGACGGTATATGCGTAAATTTTAAACAGATTATGTGTTGCAGGAGTTGCTAGCGAGTGCGTGGAGAGTGTGAGGAAAAAAATGGCGTAGTTCATAAAGTGAATGCCATGTAATAAAAGCAATGACGTTTAACTGTAGCCATGCGGCGAGTCCAAGTCGCTCACGGCATGTTTCTTTGTTGTATACCTGTAAATTAGAACTTTGTATTTTGCGATTAAAAAAAAAAAAGTGTTTTGTCAGTATTGTCTTTGTTGTGTTCACAAACTACTTCACAAAATATGAAGGTCAAATTTACTGTTCTCCTTTCTCAGTCCTGTCTTTGTTGTGTTCACAAAATACTTCACAAAATATGAAGGTCAAATTTACTGTTCTGCTTGATAGGTCTTTTTTTTTTTCTTCCCCACAAAAAAAGCTCATATTTGCCGCTTTTTGGTCAGAAACCGGTGTTTTGGGTGAAACTAACCTAAGTTCTACTCTTGACCACAAAACGTAAAAAGCTAACACCAAACTTTTTCTGGTGGGTTCGGCATTTACATCATTGCAGAACAATAATTTGCCGCTCTCGAAAGATCGGTCAAAATGCTCTAAAGCAAACAGCTGGCAATATTGGGGACTCGACTGTAAAAATGAGTTCCAAAAAAGTTCAACAGCATCCAAGTAAACACGCTTCCAAGCTTGCTCGTGAACTGAATTCAACTCGCAAATCAAGGCGCCCGCTGGACTCCTCTGAGTCCTCTCAAATTAACTCATAAGAAAAGGGATTATCTCCCAATCACATGTCGTGTGCTAAGTATTGCATACGCCTGAGCAGCATTTAGGTGACACAAAAAAAAAAAAAAAAAGCAGCACCAAAGCGCCCCCCTTTTCAGCTCGGATATCAGTCACCGCCGTGCTTTCTGATCATCGCTTTAACCCCGCCCGGTGTAACTGTGATGCCGAACACCACGAGGCACCTGTCGGCGTAAGAGCACTCTTTTGTGTTGCTTAGAAAAAGCATTGTGAGTGATAGTTCAGGAGCCAGGTCTGCTATGATGGCGGGAATATAGAACATTTCTTCTAACCCCCTCCCCACCCCACCCCAACCTCGGTGCACCAGGCGCCGGTGTGTGGCTTGCATAATTGCCAGGGAGCAGGTCTTAATTTAAACCGGGGGGTAATTATCATGCAGAGCATACCCACCCAGAATGTTTGCATAACTATCACAAGCGTTTTCATAAATGATGCTTTAATTAGTCTTAATTAGAATTTGTTTAAGTCAGCAGGGAATGCAGGGCCCGTGAAATGATGTATGTAATAAGCATCAGGGCCTGCTCTGTTTTTTCCCCCATACTCGGGGAATAGAGCTGACAAAAATCACATCACATTAAATTGATTCAGTCAGAATTAAAATTCTTATGGTATTAATTAAATGGGTGGTGGGATGAGGGTGCGGGGGGTGCTGGGTTGGGGGGGGG
>NW_017804807.1:71841-81758 GCF_001891065.2 Hippocampus comes
CCCCACCCCCAGACAGGGAGGAGAGAGAGACAGAAGAAGGGATGACCTGCGAGTGACAGAGGAGAGGAGAATGGCGGAGGAAAGAAGTGCGAATAAAGAGAAAGACGGCAAAAGGGTAGGAAGGCAGTGCGTGTCTCGGGCTTGGGGAGGAGGACGGCGAGCGGGAGGAGGGTTGAAGTGGCAGCACATTAATGGGCTGCAGGCTCTTCGCCGTCTATAGCTTTATTTAGCTTCATTTGCTCTATTTGGCTGGAATTCAATAAGAGGAGAGCTAATGACTTGACCAGATAGCCTGTTATCAGCTCTGATGAGACGCGCTCTCTCTCTCTCTCTCTCTCTCTCTCTCTCTCTCTCTCTCTCTCTCTCTCTCTCTCGCCGTGACTTGATACAGCTACACTAGCCTAATGGGCTCCTGGATTGCTACCCAAAGGACATTGCAGTACAGCGCCGTACAGTACGGACCACCCCACAGAAGAGGAGTTCATCTTCATCGCAATTAATCGAAGTGTAAACGGGATTTGGGCTTCTCGTGACCATGATAAAAGTTATCATCGGAGAGAAAGGCTTGAATGAGCTGAATGGTGCCGTGTGTTTGTACGCAAGTTCAGGGATGAGCAACTTACCTGCTGGAGACATAATATGCGCATGTGTCGGCATATGTGCATTTAAATATACAAAAAAAGTTTTAACAAGCAAAAATAACTACATCGTGTGATTTTTCTTTTTGCAGCACAAAGGGCTCTCATGCATAAAACTGAGCATTCAAGGACAGCACAAAACTACTGAACAGCAAATCAACCTTCAGTGCAAGAAGTCATTTTGTGGTCACTGGTGATGTTACAATTGAAAACTACACAGTGGAACCTGGCAATTTGCATTGAGCATTTTTTTTTTTTTTGCAAACCCCCAAAGAAAAATTCTTTAGTATGCCAGTTTATTCTATACCGTCCTTTGCTCTCAACTTTTTGGGCTAAAATGCTGAAGTCACAAAAGCACTTATGTCTCAGTCACGAGATCCAAATTTCTTTCTTGAAATTCACAGATAAAATGTGTCATTTTGCTGCCGCCATCATGTTTTTGAATGAAGAGCCCGAGCTCAAGGGCCTTTGACATATTGTTCTATTCACAGTCAGCATTCCAGAAGCTCCCCAAAAAAGGATTTTGATTCTTAGCAATGCTGTTAATTGAGGGCAGTTGTGGCGTAAACCTTACATTGGGTGGCGGTCTAATCAATGTGTCGCGTACGCTCAGTATTTGCTTGTTCAATTTGGAAGGGTCGCTCACCCAATATACTCGTTAGGATGCTAATAGCTCGGGCCAAACTTGTGCAGAATGAGAGCGCTGGACAAAAATAAAAAAAAAAAATCCAATTTGCTAGTGTTAAGCGAGAATTTTCTCTGCGATCAAAGCGTGTCTCTTGACTTAGCTTTTCATCCCTCAGGTAGTGCGTGGCATCATCAGGTCAGCGGATAGTAGCGATGTTAAACAATGGCCGCATTGTTGAACCCCGCAGCAGCTGTCAGCTTCAGTGAACTGCAACCTTGAGAGGACAGAAGAATATAAAAAGGAGAAGGGGATAAAAATCACTTCCAGATCGCACACATTTATGTCCAAAAGTATTTTTTTTTTTTTTTTGCTGCAGGTGGAGCATTATTTTCCAATAGGGTGCTCAATAAACATTGCACATGCATGTTTCCGATTAAATAATTCACTGCTGCGGTCAATAAAGTGAACATTTCCAGCGGAAATCTTTCATGATCCAAAATGCCTCCGTAAAGCCTGTCGACATTGCATGCGGCAGGCATTGTAAACACCGGAAACACCGCCTGGTATGGAATCCAATGAAAATGATAATGCAGGAAAACAATGGCCCGCGGCAACGTGGCAGCAACCCGGCGGAGAGAGCCGATCTTACAAGGCATCACTTTCCCAGTATTAGGAGCGAGCGTGACCGCTAGGAGGCCCTGCATAAATATTTGGGGTAAATACACAGTACATCATTTTTCTTCACACTTGAATTGCATTATGATTTCCATGCAGACTCAGGTGAACCGGGGTCAGGGGACTAAATTAAGTGGGCCCTGGAAGCAGCTGCAGCGGTTCCTCTCTTTAACCATGCTTGGCTGGTTAAGCTATCAAAAGCAGCTTGTACATGCATCATAAAAAAACACTGCGCGCGTGTGTTAAAATGGTATTAAAATGCTGTTGACCCTTAAAATTAGAAAAGGAAACATTCAACTCTTTGCATGACAATTATTCCACCTCCGTCAAAAGCACAGTAGAGGAGAGAGACGTACGAGCGAGGCCCCCTCGGAAATTTATTGACAGGCGAGCAGAGAAGTGAGGAGGTTCATTTATGACAATGGGGCGTGATGACATCACACCATAAAAGCCCTCCGCGGGGTCACACGACACAAGCTGCATGCGTTTGGAGTCTTTGTGTTTGCTATGCATGAATACATAAGTGGGAGAGCGGGTCAGTGGTTGACATTGCTTCCCTGTGATGTATTATGACATCCACCACTACGCCGTTTTCCTTTTTGTGCCTCCATTTTCTGTGCTGAGCCTGTAGCACCTCAACTTGATCCAGTGCTACTTTGACTTTAATTAGTTCCAGGACCAAGCTCATACACACATTTTGCCCATTGAAATTAAATGTTATTAATCCGTCCTGGTCCCACATTTTTGCGTCGCACAGAATTGTATAAACACAAAGAATCTAAAGAAATAACCTGGTTTTATAAAGGCTAAATTATTCTAAGTAGGGAAAGGTTTGGGTGGGGGTGGGGGCGGGGGGTGCGACTGATTAATCACACGGCCTTTCAAACGTTGGGCAATATAATCGGCCAAATGGCCGATTGTTTTTAGCTTTATGTAATCTAACCACTTACAGCGATTGTGCACAAGTAACAAAGTAAGATACAAAAATCAAAAAATCTGAAGACAAACCCCGGCCACGTGACACAGACTCCTCCAAATACGAAGTAGTAGCAACGACACCAACGAAGAAGAAGGGACAACACCAATGAAGAAGAAGCAACAATACCAACGAAGAAGTACTGCCCATTTCATTGACACGCGCAATGATTGCGTGGTCTAACTTCGAATAAATGACCAGTTAACTCAGTACAACTCTTGTAATGAGATGATATTGCGCATACGAACCTGGTTAAACACCTCCGGATGGATATTTCGTTTTGCAGTACAGGAGTTCCTTGTTTTAGACTTGCTACGGCGCTTGTGTTAGTCATGTCCGACCCTCAGCCTCACACTCTATGGCGCTTTCGGAAATACTTTTGAAGCGTGTATGTTCACGCCGATCGTTCGGAAGGAAACTCTGTGCTCAGATTTGTCGATCGATTACTCAAGAGTGCCACGAAAACGGAGTACCGGTGCCTGCGATAGACGCTAAGACTGGAGCGGGGACACGGTGTGCCAGTGCTGACTGCGTTCGCAAATGAATCCTTTTCCGAACACACCCGCTCTCAGAGTAGTGCACTGGCGTCGGAGTGAATTTCCGAAGGCGCCCATAGTCACAATCAGGCAAGTAAATATAAATGAAATATGGCAATAACGAGCCCACTAAAAAATGAAAGTAGTCCTCAGGTGGTTGATCAACGGTAATGCCTGCACTGCAAGAGAGTATTAGCGCACAACACTTACGTTATATGAGCCACAGACACATTCGGCAAAAAAAAAAAAAAAAACGTGGCCTTTCCCCCCGCATTTTCTTCCATTGCTGAGCAGTTTTTGAACAATTCAACGCTCTGTACAAGAGACGCGTCCCAAGCGAGACTTGTGAGCCAATCTGGGCAATGTTGCAAATGAATGAGCAAGACTTCATGACGATGTCACATTAACTGCATGTTTTTCATCAGTGTGATAAATTACCTTGATCTGCTGAAGATTTGACTGAACAGAGCGGCCGCAAAAACATAGATTAAAGAAATGATAATAGTTGCATTGCCTCTGTTACAAGAGATTAAAAAAAAAAGTTTTTCTGTTCTGGTCCTTCCAGATTCACTTCCTGTTCTTATACTACATTGTAAACACAGGCCATTATGATGATGTAGTTTTATTCTACTAATAGTCGGTTATATATTCATTAGTCTTTTAATTGGCTAACTCTGGGGACCGCCAGCAATTGCAGTCGGTCACACACGCGCATGCAGTTCTCAGCGTAGAAAGACCCTGATGAAGTAACCTCCCCATGAACTTTTGCTGGAGCACTCTTCTTCCAATCATTGACAATTTCAGTACATTTGCCAGTTTGGAGAGGAAAAGCAAAGTCTTGACTGTGAACGTGGGGAACCTGTGACATCTGCACTGACATGCTGGAGATAATCCTCCATGTGATTGTCAGACAAATTGGGGGTCATCGGCGCCGCACACAGCTGAGCGTGGCGCAAAAAAAAAAGGCCACGGAGGGAAATGTTCAATCACCAGCCAGTCCATTCGGGAGCCTTCGCCTTTTTCAGCCTCTTCAGCGCACGGTTCATCTCCCCGCCACGATGCCACGCTCGCCTTCTCGGCCCACAGCTGCCGAGCCTCCGCTGGGAGGGAGCTGTATTATGGCTGGGTTAATTTACTGATTAATATCCAGCCACTAGATCCCGCTTTCCCCAGATGGCCAATTAAAAACTACAACTGGCAATGCTCATAGGCCTGGCAGCAGGTTGCCGTCGGGCCCAGGGCTGGAGGCTGTGACAGAAGGTGCGGGTCCTGGTTGGGGCCCCAATAAGAACCACTGACTATGTGACTCTTTGACTCTCTGCACAGTGTAGAAGGACACACGTACGCCATAAAAGTGAGTAGGGCAAAGAGGAAACAAGGTCTACCGAGAACACTTTTTCCAAGTTGCTTTGGCTTCCATGCCGAAAAAAAAACAAACCTGCTACAGTGTTTTCAAATCAGAACAATCGTGGGCCAGTGGCTAAGACGTGTGGCCAAGCTTCTGTGTCTGTGCTCTTGACTATCATCCCGGTGTTCAATGAACGGCTGAAAAGTGCGTCAGTGATCGTGGCTCTCCTTTGCATCGTACTTTATAAAATCACGTTGAATTGACATAATTCAAGACAAGTTGAAGCAAATGGAACGTGCTTCAATTCAGCAGACGTTGTGCTGCTCCTCCCGGTGAGTGCAACTCGGATAAACACGGAGACGTCTCAGATCATCAGGATATTGCAATGAGAATTGTGGTTCGTTACAGAGGATAAAGAATATGTTCCAGAGTGTTGTGTACTCTGAATGTGTTGCTACTACTTGCGTACAAACCAAAGTTAGGCTTGTAATTGCAGCAACAGCAATGCTAGTGTAGGTATGCCTGCTAATGGGGTTTTGCATTGTGTGTTAGCAATGAGCCCTGCAATTGGCTGGCGACCAGTTGAGGGTGTACCCCACCGACTGCCTGAAGACAGCTGGGGTGGGCCCAAGCACGCCCGCACCCCTTGTGAGGATAAGCGGAATAGAAAATGGATGAATGGATGTTAGCGTTAAGCTAGCAGACTTTCTGAAGGGAACACCATGTAGTCGTTTTAAATACACAGCGTGTAACTTTCATTTGTTTGATGACAGCATACCTGAACTGTAGCGCTCGCCATTTTTACATGTAGGACAGTAAAAGTCATTCACTCGTTTTTAAACGGCGCTATTTTTTTTTTGTTGCTATTGTTAGCATATTGGCATAAAATTACAAAGAACTGCAAAGCAGCATACGTCCATTGGAATCCATTCTGCAGCCTTTGCATTATAAAGACACGACTATGTTTGGCGGGGGGGGGGGTCATTTGAATACAGCTCTGTTCTTGATACTGACACAAACTTATCAATGGGCTTGCATCGCCATGGAAACGCTGCATACACAATGGCTGAAGCAGCTCGGAAAGGAGGTGTAATTAATAACCCAATTACAGGCTAGCGATAGGAAGCCGGACAGAGCCGTGCGCTTCCTTGTGCTCGTTGATAAAGGAGAATTTCATGCTAACAGTTGTACTCCTACCGGGTCAGCTAAACCAGGGGTATCTGGGCCATCTCTGTTTAAAGAGGGGGAAAAAAAAAAGGGCCGGGAACAGAATTGATGGCCCATTTCATTATGTAATTGCCTCTTTAACTTCTTTGTCCCGAGCAATCGCTCTTTAAACCCCAGCTCGTGGTAATGTATGCAGAGATACGAGGCTAGTCTCCGACAGATCATCGGTAAATAGACGTAATCTTTGCGGCACCTTTCGCCAACCTGGAAGTGCCATCTTAAAACCATACAACGAATCAAGTCAGCTTCAAAGATGAGTTCTACGCCGTGACCGAGCCGAGCAGGCTCCTTCAGGATCATACAAGACGGGGATATCAAAAGTAGGATCCGAAGTTGGAACAAGGCTCCAGTCAGCCTTTAAGCTGCCACCCTCAGTGTCGGGGTACAAGGAGCACAAAGCTAGATATGATTACCCGCCCACAACAGAGCGATGCGTACTGCCCTCCGACCCCTGAACCGAACGGCGTCCCCAACGTCGAATCAAAGTAAACACCACGCCCCTGTTCAGAGCCTCTGAAGTGGCTAGAGGTGAGAACACAACACGAGTGACCCGCTTTCCTTTCATTTCCCTCCTCATAAAGATCCCACAAATGAAAAAAAAAAAAGCAAAGCAAGACACAACGCAGGAGTGGGGAAGGCAGTACCCTTGATTGAAGGTTCAGCAGAAGGATCACTGCGAGAAGGTCACCCAAGAGCCCAAATTCACATCCCATAATTGAGTAACAGGGGGTCGCTGATTACAAGGCGAGCGACACCGAGGACTAGAGGACAGTGGTTGGAGTTGCGCTCATCTCGCGAGATAAAAATAATAAGAATAAGAGAAAAAAAAAAAAGACAGACAAAGCGCCAAAGAGGGTTGTGGAACGGCAGACAGAATATTGGATGGCCTCACCGCGGCGAGAATGAGGACTTAATTAAGTGAACAGTCGGATGCGGCGGCAAGCACTATATCAGAGAGACAGAGAGCGATAATTCTCTTTATGTAATTAGATCAATTGGGCATGAAGTGAAGACGCTTGATCCAAGAGCAATGTGCCGCTGAAGTGGGAACACTCCGTGAGCTTTGATTGCCTTTTTGATTGTTAATGCAAAAGGAGACCGGACCGCCGTATAAATAGCTCATTTTCCAATTACCCCGTTCCACCATTGTTGGCCGTTTTTAACAGTTTTTGTTTTTCACTCGGATGACTTTACTTTTGAAAAAAAATACGTGACCTTAATGTGCGCCATAAATATCGTTTTATAGCAAACCCGCGCACCAAATTCAAATCATTAGCCGTAATTAACGGCTCCGCTGATGAGTCACCGGAGTGCTTTACGTCCACTTATTTGGCCGATAAATCGACACCAAAAGACTCGTTCGGTGTTATTCCAGGATATGGATTTTGAGCTCAATGAGATCCCTTTGGAGTTCCACCGGTGAGCAGTGAAAGATGCATGATGCGTTTGAGCCCATTCTTATGAAAATTGGGGTTTACTTTTTACCCCACGTGAAGAAGTTATCAACGATAGTCACATAAAAAAAAAAAAAAAAAAAATCAAAACAGTTTCACAGCTGAATTTTAAGACACAGAAATGCGAAATTGAATCAATTTCTCGAAGGCCCTGCGGGTACAGACAATCGGGCTGTTTTTGCCCCTTCCGACCAAGGACATCAAACACTCGACAAACTTATGTCTTAAAATTATCCTATTCGATCATCTTTTGGTCTGAGGTGTATTAAGACCGCAATCTTACAACGCTCGCACCTTCGGTCCGATTTGGAAATAACAATCGGCACGTTACAGATACAAAAATCTTTAAAAGCAACGAAAAATGCTAATATGTGTGTACCATGCCCAAGTCACCGAAAGTGGCCCCACGTGCATGTTTGGCAGTGGACTGAAAACTTTTATCACCAAAACAACTCGGCTGAAATAGGACATTGCCAAGACGCAAGAAACAAACGCAAAGGGCGCACCCTGAACTGGATAAAAGGACGTGAATCTGGCGTTAGCCTCATATTGCTAGCTTTGGCTAGCCAGATTGCCGCTAGCCTTAATAGATTCACACCAGCCGCAGTGGGACTACCGAACAGCGGCAAGGACCAAAGGAAGCAATACAAGGTGTATCTTAATCGCCAAATGATTCAATCACATCACGCACGTGCTAACAAGAACTTTATTTATCATAGGCGACAATGTGTCGTTACTTTGATAACGCTCGTCGGAATCTGGCAAACAACCGTGCTCGTAGTTTTTTGCTAATATAGCAAATGATGAGCGATACTGCTCGCAACTTGAGTTTCTCTCAAGTCGGAGCGCTTGAAAGTCAAGGTACCCATCTATGGGATTGTACGACTCGTGTTTTAGCTTCAACTTTTGTATAGTTGCTGACTAAATTCTCATGAGAACACAGATTGATTTTTAAACACAAGCTACTGAGATGCAAACAAGCAAAAAAAAAAAAAATAGTAGTGATAAAAGAAAAAAAACAGGAGGGGCGGTCTTGATAAACTGATCAATCTTTGATTATGGGCTAAGTCAGAGTGCGCTCTCAGCACGCGGGCCCACAGGAAAGGCGTGTAGTAGTTGTGTGGCCCAGTGGAGCATTAGACTGTCTCTGTCTGTCTGGCTCTGCAGACAGAGGACACGAGTGAGGGATGGGCCTCGCCGTCCGGGGGAAACGGCTTGTGTCCGCCGCCCACACTGCGCCTCCTTTGTGTGAAATTGGCTGAGAGGATGTAGACATATTCCACGCACTGATCCATGGCGGAGTATAAACAAGAGGGGGATCTTGCTTTGCCTCCTAGAAGGTCAGGAAGCTTCCCCGTGAAACAGTAAGTGACACTGCCTCTTCGGCGCTCACTAACAGTCTGACCGGTGGAACCTCACCCTCCGCCCCTCCCTTTTCTCCGAGTTCTATTTTTCTTCTGATGCCGCCCTGCATATTCAATGTATAGCACAGTTCAGACGAATACCGAAAAAAAAACAAAAAACTAGTGACTGAGTCCCACTGAAAAAAAATGGACCACCAGACAATCCACGGCCAGTTTGAGAACTATCCAAACGGCACTCTAAAATAGCAAACTTTATAAAAACATATCGTCATGACATAATTTAATAGAACGTCAAGAAACGCAACTGTTTTTGACACTTTTTTTTTTTTTTGTTGCGTCAATTCAATGGACATTGGACTGCTTCTTCTGGTGTAAGGCCAGTGGCCACCTGGGGGCAGTACAACAAAGACGGATTGACAGTACAGGGGGACTGTCCTCAGTACGTCAATAATATTAGCCGTTCTTCACAGAGGATAAAGAATATATGCCCGTGAGCGTTATCTAGCTGCACATGTTGCTCCACTGTTATGTTCCAATTTCAGCTGCTTCAAGCAATGATCGCCATTGAGATTAGTTCTTGGGAGGACGGAAATTTCCCAGCTTGCCAACAGCGGTGCTGAATTAGCCGTTCTTTGCAGAGGACAAAGAATATATGCATGTGAGCGTTATCTATCTGCAAATGTTGCTCCACTGTTGTGTTCCAATTTTAGTTGCTTCAAGCAGTCATCTCCAATGAGATTGGTTCTTGGTAGGACAGAAATTTCTCAGCCGGCCAACAATGGTGCTGACATACAATCCCAGTCGGGATGTATATGCGCGGCTATTGAAAACTTTTGTCTTTTTTTTTTTATCTGTGTAGACTGCCACCATGCTGTGGACCAGAGGAACAGTTGTTTGGGACGATTGGCTTCAAGAGTTATGACACGACTATCCAATTGCTATTTTTGTTTTTTGTTAGCGTCCAACTGCTGCTTGTCGTGTGAAGCGAGTTTGGTTCATTTTTGCTTTCCAGTCTAAGAAACAACAAAAAATGTCTAAACGACAGCTAGCGACTTGGAAAAACTCGCAAGT
>NW_017804808.1:0-234 GCF_001891065.2 Hippocampus comes
ATCTGCCGAGGGTGTAGATTGTAGAGCTTGTCCACTGTTCCACAAACAAGACAAAAACTACACTGCTCCTCCTAAATCTGAGACTCAACTTCCCAACAGGCCCTCCCTCCAGAACTCCTGAACAGATCTGATCAGGGAGGCCTGATCAGTGTGACCCACCTGTATTTGAAACACACATTACGGTCCACCTTTTTAAAAAGGGAGACCACCACCCTGGTCTGCCAATCTCATGTT
>NW_017804808.1:6383-16988 GCF_001891065.2 Hippocampus comes
GCCCTATCAACTCGCATGTCCGTCTTGGCAAAAGTTTTACGCCGGATGCCCTTCCTGACGCAACCCTCCCCATTTCTCCGGGCTTGGGACCGGCACCGGGGAACAGTGTACCCCCAGGGGAGGGCACTGCTCCCCAGCGGCTGGGTTTATATTAGCCTACTATCAAAATCTTTTTCCATTTTCAAACATTTTTTTATAAAGCTCCAGGGAGCCACTAGATGTTGCTAAAGAGCCGCATGCGGCTCTGGAGCATCGTGTTGCTGATCCCCGGTTTAGTCAGTAGTTAACTCTGCTTTTGGTATGATCTTCGTTTTATAATGGCTGCGCAGAGCTCACAAAGTTATTTGTTAGGTGCATTCACCAAGACACATTCAGTCGGGCAGAAAACCCTTTCAGGTTACAATTGGTTCCTGCTAGTAATCACCACTATATGGCCTAGGAACAGTAACAGAGAAACAATTTGTCAATCTCACGTGCTAAGGGCTCGTAGAGGAAGATAATCATCGTAATTTTGATTCACGACAACCACAGTATTGACATTTGATTTTTGTTTTGCTCCATCCAGGTTATGAAGGCACAAACTGTGAGATTGACACCGACGAGTGTGCTGAACATCCTTGTGACAATGATGGGGAATGTTTTGAACGTTCAAATCTGAGTCACTGGGAGCTTGATTGGGAACGAAGCTATGCAAATGCAGCTGGATATATTTGCCAGTGTCAGTCAGGGTTTGCAGGTAAGTGACACAATGAAAAATGATCACCAAAAATACATAACTCTCCTCTCTATGTAAACTTGTAAAAACCTGTACTGTATTGATTACAGGACAGAACTGTACCATTAACATTGATGAGTGTGACTCTGAACCCTGCCATAATGGAGGCACTTGTGCAGATCAAAAAAATGGTTATGTTTGTACCTGCCCTGCCGGGTTTTCAGGTAAGAGTTCGAACTGATTTGTACTATTCGTAACTTAAAATGATCCAACAAACACAATAAAAGTTTATTCTTACAGATATGAACGAATTCCCTAAACAACAGAAAATGAGTGCAGTGTATTTTGCTGCCTCGGCTACTCGTGTATTTCTTATTCAAATACAGTACATCTATTTGGTATTATGGATTCCTTTAATAGAGTACATCACGGCATTAAGAGTTTACCAAAAGGAACTTTAGTTTCAGCAGCGCTGCAGAAAAAAGCAACTATAGTCAGGCTAGGGTCTGAGGCATGCTGCAATTTTAGCAAAAAATAAAAATAAAAATAATTGACACCCTTAAAATATTTACGATTTTCCTGTATTAAGACTTCAATGTACTTCAATTTTCAACAAGATGGAGCACTGCCCCATTGGCATTTCGGGGTTCAAGCTTATCTGAACAAAAATGTGCCTCAGCAGTGGATTGGTAGCAGAGGTGCTAAAGATCTCGCTCTCTGCGTTTGGCCTGCCGGTCACTTATACCTCACTGTGTGTAGCTTTTTCTTTTAGTGGGATGGTCCACCCACTTCAAGCAAACATCAATGACATGAAAGATAGAATAACCGCTCGGTCACTTAGACCTCACTGTGTGTAGCTTTTTCTTTTAGGTGGGATGGTCCACCCACTTCTAGCAAACATCAATGACATGAAAGATAGAATAACCGCAAGATTCTGAGGCACGTTTCGGAAGAATTCTCAAATTGGCTTGGTGTTGTCTGTGCTGTCAATGGTGGCCACATTCAGCGCTTGAAAACACGAAATAAAAACTCGAGTGCCGCTTCTCCACAGAAGAATTCTCATTTCAAAAATTGTATTATTTTCATGGCATTTTGATTCATTTTAATGGAAAAAGATAATTTAAGATTTTTTTCTGCTTACGAGCTTGTTCAACCTTGTACCTCAAGGCACCACTGTAGTATGGAAAAAAAAAAAAGGATAAACCTACTTCCTTCACAATCCTCTTTGCTGATCTTAAACCGCTTAATTACACAACTACTACAACATGTACAGGGCCTATTGTTCATAATTGAAACAAAAATCCATGCCAATTGTATTTCAAATGATCTTCAATTACATTTCTGTTTACATCCTCCCTCAGGTTTTCTTTGTGAAATGAATATTGACGAATGTGAAAGCCAGCCCTGTCAGAATAATGGCTGGTGCGAAGACGACATTGCTTCCTACAACTGTCACTGTCCTGAGGTCAATGTTGGTTATTGGCCATGGGGAGGCAAGGACTGCAGTGTTAAGCTTTCGGGCTGTGTCCGCCATGAATGTCAAAATGGAGCCACCTGCTACCCGTGGTTTGATGGAGTTGAACATGGCCACACCTGTTTGTGCCCTCATGGCTTCATGGATGAGCAGTGCTCTACGCTAACAACATTCTCTTTCTCTTCCCCGCGGTTCATTTTTATTAACGTTTCTCAAGAGATGATCCAAACTGAGACCCAAAATAATGAATTTGCAATACAGTTCCGCTTCCGGACAACATTGTTTGATGTGTTACTCTTTTACAGAGGAGATGTTGACACCTATGTCCTGATCGAGATTGTGGATGGTTTCCTTCACACAAAAGCACTTTCTGATGGAGCTGAAGTGAATTTGACCTTTCCTGTCGTTGTTAATGACGGGTTTTGGAGAGATATTCATGTATTTGAGCATAACAAAGGCATTCGTTTGATAATGAAAGGACCTGGCTGTTACAGAGATAACTGCATAGCTGGAGATGAATCACCTTTCCATACATTGGAAACCCTCTCGCATATATATGTTGGTGGAGCATCTGAAGAAATGTTACTTAACTCCCTAAGTGAGGCAAACTTTATTGGATGCATGGAAGACTTAAAGATCGACACCCAACCGATCCTCCTTCAATCATTTCAAGAGAAGGAAGTACAAAATCATGGATGTCCCAAGACCGAATGGTGTAAGCCTGATCCCTGCTATGGGAATGGACATTGTATGGACCTGTGGACCAACTACCGCTGTGACTGCCAGCGTCCCTTCTATGGTGAAAGATGCACTGAAGGTGAGCAGTTTTTCCACTACTTTTTCAGAAAGACAACACTGTATCACACTAATTCTAAGAATTATATTTAGGGGTGCACATAACAAATTTGGTCTGCTCTTCAAAGCAGCACCAGCACCAGGTTCTGACCAAACCAAATGTTTTAGGATTTTATAGGTCTTATAAAAAGACATTCCATTTATAATACAACTGATGTTTGTCATGGAGTGCGTGATGATAGGGGACCAAAAAGCAAGAAGGCAGGAGAAGCAGGGTGCACTGAACAAAGTATATCAACAAAAACACAAGGGTGCACTGGAAAAACTAAATTGAAAGACCCAACATAGTCCTCAAAAAGCCCAAAATTCAAAGTAAGCACAAAACTGTTAGGGTTTGGATGTGACCACAATAGCACGACAACAGGCAGGTAGAGTTGAAGCCATCACTTGGAGTAGTTTATTAAGGAGTCTCAGCAAAGTCACTCAGGAAGCAGCACGAAGAAGCCACAGGGGAAAATGTCCACAGGAAACAAAACCCTCACTCAGGGAGAAAACTGGGACTTACTTCAACTCTCAGGGGGAAGCACACGGAGTCCACAAGGGAATGTCCACACATGGAACAAGAAACTGCATGTGATGCCAACAGAGCTCACTGAGGTGGTGACAGCACGAACTTGCACTGAGGAATGGTTTGAGAGCCAATATATACCAGTCCAATCGAGCAGATTGGCAACAGGTGGGTAATGAGCTGACGAGTATCAGGTGTGAGGTGCAGAGCACCCTGGCTGAGGAGACTGCATGGCTGGCCCCTCCCTAACAAAAACAACACTATGACAACCAAAAACCATGACAGTAAAAAAAACCCCAATAAACCAAAGTAACAAACAAAAACCCATGACAGAAGCACAAAACGACGTGACAGAAAAAAAAAAACATGACAGTAAGACAACGATCCATCAAAGACTGACACAAACGATGGAACTAAATAGGAGCAAACTGACAAGACAACAAGGAACACCTGGATGAGACAAAGGGTTGATTGGTTAACACAAGGTACCCGGATGGCAAGAACAGGTGGAGAAAAAAAAAAGAGACGCAAGGAAACAAAACCAAACGTAATCTGAACAAAAAACAGAATCACATCAGTGTTGGGATGTTGCTGTGACCCTCAACGAATGTAGTTTCGAGTACAGGGCCACAGAATCAGCTGATTTGTGATTATTCTCGAAGGTAGAGGTCCCCAATCTTTTTTGCACCACAGACTGATCGTAGCAGCCTCACAGCGAGACAAAGATGCACATAAAGGCTGCCACCCAGATGGCGGCCGCACTACACCACTTTATTTGTGCGGTACAAGCCAAGCCGCTGAAATCAACTGAACTGAGAAATAAAGAAAAAAGAAAAAATGAGCTCATTGGAACAAATCGTTTGCTTCAAAAGAAAAATGTTATGTGCTTGGTACGCAAATGTGGAGTGATGGACGAAACTGGTGCGTATTTGACATTTTCAGTGTGTGAGGGCACCTACACACCACTTATGTACACCCCTGATTAAATTCCATGTCTATGACATCGGCAAATATTTATTTATTTATTTTACGTGTAATATAAACATGTTTGATTTATCCTGGGATGTTTTTTCAAGTAGGGGTTGAATGAATTCAAATTTTTTTCGACTCGGCGCAAAGTTGATGATGGTCGAGTCGATTTCGACGAATCAATGACATCACAGTTTCGTGATATTTGATGACTGCTGTCCGAGCCTCTAAATGCACAGACTCATTCATCCATTCACATCCAGATACCATCATGGCCTCATAAGCACAATAAAACTCATAATATATATTCATGTAACACAACTACAGAGTCATAGCTCACTAGAGCAGGGGTGTCAAACTCATTTTTGTTGTGGGCCAGATTTTAGTTACAGTTTCACTTGGAGGGCCGTTATGATTTAAACCATATAAATAAGTCAAGAATAACGGTTGATTCTTCAATTGTTTAAGTTACTGTATTAAGGGGTTTGGTAACAAGAAAATGCTTACTCTTATTACAAATGAGAATTAGAAATTTTGGGAGAGATTTTAGCAAGCATTATGAAAGTTGCCATCCTCAATTTGCTTTCGCGGGCCGCATAAAATTATGTGGCGGGCCAGATCTGGCCCCCGGGCCTTGAGTTTGACACCTGTGCCCTAGAGTATATAAGAGGGGTTTGCAATCTGTGGCTCTCTGGATTTACCGGTACTTTAAATTTATTTAAATCATTCTTAAATGCAATTCTAAATTTGAAGATGATGGCACCTTTGTTTTTGTTGTTGTTGCTCAATATATGCATCACAAGCACCGTGTGCCACCAGGCCTCAACATTTATTGTGTTATTCGACTCTTGAAAAGTCCAAGAAAACTTTCTTTTTCAAAATATTTTGAAGATATAACATGCAGAAAAAATAAAACTATTCTCGGGAACAGCTCATTGAGTTCACAAATGCAAAACTAGTTGTTGTTGTTTTTTTTTTAATACATACAGATAAAAACATTTAAATCATATGTGTAGAGTTATTCTCAATCTAATGTAGATGTAATGTATAAGGGTTTTGTGGCACCCTGTGCTTTTCTTTTTCTGTGGCAGACACAGCATTTAAGGCTGCTGACCCTTACAATTGCATATAACAGATAATAATAAAAATATTATCGGAGGAGAGAATGCTTTGCAAAATTGTATTCTAGCAAATTGTAGTTGTGTTACATGAATTGCTGCAAGAGTTTTATAAAGATCCAAGTAACTGTGAGATCAGCAAGGTATCTGTGATTGGATGAGTGCGTCACGGGCGGGACCAGCAGGACCACGACAGTGAGGCACCGCTGCTAGTTTGTAGCGCAAACCTATCACCTATTAATTTCAGCGAGGTGTCTGTGTTATTGCCAAACAGGTTTGTTTGCCGATTAATCGAGATGTTGACAATTTGGTTCAATCCTTACTTGTTGTTACCATTGTCTTTTTTTGACTGTGTTCAAACTGGAAATGTTTCCTTGACAGAATTACAGTCCTGGACATACAGCCATGAGGACAGTGTGAGTTTTAGCTTGTATGATATCGGCAAGAGCCATGGGAGGGACTTTCAAGTGTCCTTCTTTTTGAGGTCACGAAAGATGGACGGGCTGATCTTTCAGCTGAGAACACCCAAGGAAGAAGTCTACTTTTCCATTTATCTAAATATGGGGAGAATTTTTATCAGCTCTCGGACCAACAGTTCCCCCTTAACAGCTCCCGTATTTTTGACAACGGGAGAGAAGCAATTCCTTCTGGTAGAAGTCCAGCAAAGGCACGTTATCTTTGCGCATGCAAGTCTTCGTTATGGAATAGGGACCATACCTGATGTGAGCATTAAGAGCGGGGATCAGGCTTACTTAGGAGGACTACCGGAAAACTGGGACTCTAATCCTTGGGGGGGGCATTATAAAGGTTGCATCCAGGACTTTCGTTTGGATTCAATGCATCTGGAGGTGGATACATGGAACGATCAAAATGGAGAGGACATCTATTTATCAAGTGAAGCTGAAAATGTCAAGAGAGGCTGCATCAGCGATCAGACTTGCAAGGTGGGAAAGATGTATGTCATGTCCGTTGTTACAGAAGTAACATTTAATTTCTGCTGCATTGGAAAAAAAAATAACAATCACAAATATTTTGATTCCGATTGAAATCACGAGTCATAAAACGATTAAACATTGATTTCATTCATTAATCTGATTTGTATTTTTCTCAACTACTAAAACTAAAACAAAACAACAAATACTGACTTTTCCTGTGCATGTTAGCCTTTTAGGGGCAGCGTGGTGTTGTGTTTCGATTTACACATTTATGAGATAAGATTGTGAGTTGTGATTGAGCTCAACTAATATAACTACTTTTTCACAGATTGTTAAAAATTGTACCTTCGCATTTTGTTTTGTTACCTGTGTGTAAATGTGTTTCCACAGTGTTTGTAAATATTTGTTATTTGAAGGAATATTCCTAAAGTCCATGCTAATTTCCCGTTTGCATGTCAATGGGATATTACATTGACTTTGGCATTAGCGCTAGCAATGTTAACGAAGCATGCTGTTGCATTTAAAAATATAATGTGTGTAATTCTTTTTATTGTGTGATTAGTTTTATGGTAAATGTTTATGTTCAAGTTTTTCTTTTTATCTTGAAAAGGCTGACCACAATCAGAATCCCACGTTATATTGTAGCCAAACGTATAATCCTGGTGTATTAATGGCCTTGTAAATTGCTGTTGTGCAAACAGAAAGTTTTGTTTCCATGACTATCGTTCTTCTATGTACCGTACATACTTACGGCGGAAATCTTCTTTATATAAAGAAGAAACAACAGTAGTCATGGCAACTAACTTTCCACCAAAATTCTACCTTTGGCTTAAATGTGATGCAGGATTCTGATTAAGGTAAGATATTTTAAAAGAGGAAATCAACTCCAACATTTTCTCAACAATAATATTGTCTGTGCGGTCCAATGAGTCTTAAAACAGTACAGTGGTACCTCTACTTACGAACATCTATTCATACTAAATTTTCAAGTTGCGAAACGCCTTAACAGGAAAATATTGCCTCTAGTTAGGAAAGAAATTTCAAGTTATGAAAGGTAAAAATACAGAATGGGGATGCTCATCAGAGCTCCGAGTTTCTTGAATGCAACATACTGATAGCTGCTCTGCCATTGGCTACGAACGAGAATCATCCTGGCATCTCATTGGCTACGAAGGACCTCTACCATATGCGTCTAAGACTGTAGATAGAAAAACAGATAGATATGTGTCTTTGTTAAAAGAACGATTGTTAAACGCCTCCAAAAACAAACGTCCTTGGATCGGTTCGTGACAAAACGCCAGGCAAAAACCACTTCTGAGAGAGAACATGAACTAAAGAGGGCAAAAAACGGTGAGGATGCAGTTAGAAGTTAAATGACTATCATTTTTATTCTTTGTTTTTTACATTATGCACAACTCTCATTTATTGTGCAATAATCTAATTGTAACATGTATTTGTTACATAGTTTGATGCATTTTTCTGCTTTAGAAAAGATTTATGCCTGAATTTTGGGGGGGCTTGGAACGGATTAGGGTATTTCCATGGAAAACGCGTCTCTTCTTACAAAATTTTCTAGTGAAGAAATTTCTTCCAGAACCAATTAATTTCGTAAGTAGAAGTACCACTGTATTCTGAATAATATTGTGTTGAGCAACTGTGATGCAATTTTCAGTTGATAGCGAGTGACAAAATGACTGCCCTCTGAGATGGAAAAAAATGGGTGGATTTTGCTGCTTAATTCATATTCCACAAACACAATATTAATCAGAATACTGTTTTTAGAAGAGCAGAACATATTTGAAATGAGCGAGTCACCACTAGCTGTATCTGTTCACACACCTAAATTATCTATACAGTATCTGTACTCGGGATGGGAGCAGGGGTAACCCTTAGTGGGCGTGGTTTACCCAGGAATGGGTGGGGCTTAAATCTGTACATTATCATATCTGAAACTGACATGGATTGATCATAAAAGGGTTAATAAATATTCTTAATTTTATGAATGAAAATTTGAGGATTTTCTTTCAACACGACTACACATCATGATGAGTTGGACTTATTTCATGCTCATACTCGGCAAAATTGCACTCTCCATAACAGAAACTCGTCTGAAACGAATACCCGGCCGGCTCAGCCTTCAAACATATTGTAAAAAAAACATTTTTGAGTTGACTTCCCCTTTAACATGAAAAAAAAAGGTTGGGATAGGGTCCAGTATGCCTGAGGCTCGGATAATGGATGAATGGATGGATGGATGGAAGATAAAAAGAAATACTTTAACTTGGTGCTTGGAACGTATCAGCTGTGAAAAGTGAGGGAATGCTGTTTGCTAGGTAATGACAACGAATGGGTAAATGTGACAGCTTTACAGCTTCAGAAAACTTCCTCAGTTTAAGAATGTCAATTTGACTCAGATGCTTGTGGAGGCTCTCAGTCGTACAGGAAAGTTCCATCGTAGAAAGGGTTCTGTCAGTCGTCATCTGTACCTGTGGGTAAAAAACAAAAAAACAAAAAAAAACAAAAAGAAACGTCCTTTTTTGCTTTTTTTTTTTTGTTTTTTTTGTTTTTTTGTTTTTTACCCACAGGTACAGATGACGACTGACAGAACCCTTTCTACGATGAATTTGACTCAGATGGAACAAGGCGTTTTTAAAAAGCATTTAAAACCTAACTTTCGTACTTCAAGCATCAACCTTTTGGACAAAATGTTCATTTTCTGTCTCACGTATCCTACATGTGTCACATTAATCAAGTAATCAAGTCTCAAAATTGTTTTTCTCAACAGATGAGTCCTTGTCAAAACGGAGGCGAATGCACATTCTCATTCAATGACTTCACATGTTTGTGTCCGGAGGACTACACAGGCGTTACTTGTGAAACTCGAATATGGTGTGTCAGCGATCCTTGTTTAAATGGTGGCTACTGCGTCAACCTCGTTAATAGATATGAATGTAAGTATCTTTATCTATTGCTTGAGCTATACACAGTGCCATGAAAAAGCATTAGCCTGCCTTCTTGAATTCTAATATTTAATTAATTATCACAGCTAACTCTTTCGGATTATTGAGCCAGTTTTTATTTTGCAAAAAAAGAAACAACCCAAGTACTGTAAATACAAAATGCAGTTTGTAAACCAGGCAAGGCAAGTGTATTTGTATTTCACCATCTGTACACAAGGGGGAGGCACAGTGGGTGACTGGTTAGCACGCTGGCCTCACAGTGCAGAGGTGCAGAGTTCGATACTGGCTCTGGAACTTCCTGTGTGGGGTTTGCATCTTCTCGCTGTCCTTGTGCGGATTTTCTCTGGGTACTCCGGTTTCCAAAAACATGCCTGGCAGGTTAATGGAACACTCTAAATTGTCTCTCGGTGTGAATGGGAGTGCGGATGGTTGTTCATCTATGTGTGCCCTGCGATTGTCTCTCAACCAGTTCAGGGCGTACCCCGCGTACTGCCTGAAGGCAGCTGGGATAGGCTCCAGGGGACCCGCGATCCTGACAGTATTAGGACAGTTTTGACCACTAAGAAACATCAATCATAGCAAACAAAAAACAAATTCTCATAAAAAATTACAATAATAATAATGATAATTGGGCGGCCCGGTGGGTGGGCGGGTATATAGTGCGTCGACCTCACAGTGCAGTGGTACCGGGTTCGATTCCAGTTCCGACCTTCCTGTGTGGAGTTTGCATGTTCCCGTGCTTGCGTGGGTGTTCTCCGGGTACTAGGGTTTCCTCCCACATTTCAAAAACATGCATGACAGGCTAATTGAACACTCTAAATCAGGGGTGCCCAAACTTTTTGGAGCGAAGATCTACTTTTCGATCAACCAACCTCCCGCGATTGACCCGTTACAGTGCACGCGCGCATACGCTCGCACGCACGCACGTACACACCATGCCATGATGAGCAATAGCCTGACGCTGAGGCATGCGATGCACTTAGGCAGCCTGTTAATGATCGTAGCTCACGCGTACTGTTTTAAAATGCTTCTCTTGGCCCTCCAGATTCCCATTCTTTGCCCATCCCCTCG
>NW_017804808.1:17130-28992 GCF_001891065.2 Hippocampus comes
GCTAACAACTTCCGGTGACGCAGTCACCGTAGGTTAAAGATGACCTGCTTTATTTTATTTTCTTTTTTAAATAATTTTTGTGAAAGTGAGACTGATAGAATGATTAGGGTGCAGTGTGCATTAACACAAAAATATATTATTAACAAGCACAGAGGCACAAATGTTTTTTTTTTTTTTTCCCCTCTACACCCCTCGGATCGACTTGGGACCAGTCCTTGATCTACTGGTCGATCGCGATCGACGTAATGGGCACCCCTGGTCTAAATTGTCCCTAGGTGTGAGTGTGAGCACGGATGGTTGTTCGTCTCTGTGTGCCCTGTGATTGGCTGGCAACTGGTTGAGGGTGTGCCCTGCTTACTGCCCGAAGACAGCTGGGATAAGCTCCAGCACGCCGCGTGACCCTTGTGAGGATAAAGCGGATCAGGAAATGGATGGATGGATGGATGGATAATGATAATTACTGACAACTGTTTTCATATGTTCCCCCTAGGTATATACAATGCAACATTCAACAACAGTCCTGTACAGTTCAGTGCTGGAGATTCCTTGGCTGAACCGGTATCTTCAATATACATGGAGCTACGGACCCGTTCTGAGAGTGCAGTTCTTTTGAAGGCCTCAAAGGGTTCTGACCTGCTGATAGTAGGTCTGCTTGACTCCTCAATCTGGGTTGAGATCCACATAGCCACCAGACCTGAGTTACTGATCTTTACCGGAGAGCGCAAAGTGAGTGATGGCAGGTGGCATCGGGTAAATGTATCCATGGCAAAGCAAGATCACAAAGCTTCTCACTGGCTAATTACTGTGGATGGAATAGTTGACGCCAGCAGCCTACCTAAGACCACAGGCAGTTTACACTTTCTCCATGATCAAAGTTCTGTTCTCACCATAGCAGAGAGCTTTATCGGGTGCTTAGGAGCAGTAAGGGTCGGAGGAGTTTATCTTCCATTTGTCAGTGACTTCAACACTCCACAGCAATCTCCATTCCGTTTACTTGGAAAACAAAAACTGTATTTGGGCTGTAGCGGTGTCCCTGTTTGCGATTCAGATCCGTGTCGAAATGGAGCTACATGTCATGATCTCTTTAATAAATATAACTGTCAGTGTGACTCAGGTTGGGAAGGACATCTCTGTGAGACAGAAACTGATGATTGTGTTTCCCACCCTTGTGCTCATGGGAACTGTCAAGACTACTTAACTGGTTTTGAGTGTCTGTGCCACCCTGGATATTCAGGAACACTCTGTGATGTGGATATTAATGAGTGTGAACAACATGCTTGTAAACATGGAGGCACCTGTCAAGACGGAACCAACATGTACACCTGTTCATGCCCAAAAGATTACAGCGGTCCACTATGCGAGTAAGTATGCAAATCAAAATGTATATAAAGTTGAATTATTATTTTAATTATTTTTTTTGCATACATTACACATTAATTCCTTTTACAATAGGTGGGACTATCCACCACTACAATGTGGTAAAGATGTGCTTTGTGCAAATGATGGAATCTGCAATGATGGCCTCTGGGGAGCAAACTGTACATGCGTTCCAGGATTTAAAGGCAAAAGGTAAGTTTCTGTTCAAGGACATATTTCTTGTCATCCTTTCAAATTGTCCCGTTCGAGATTGCTACAGTGCGTTGTCCTTTTCCAGCCAAGTCTATCTTCTGCATCCTCCTCTCTAACACCAACCGCCCCTCATGTCTTCTCTCACTACATTAGCCATGTCCAGTTCCGGGTCTGGAGGGCCACTGTCGTGCCTGTTTTCCATCTCTCCCGGCTGCAACACACCTGATTCAGATGATGAGCGCATCAGCCGGCTCTGAAGCAGCATTAGAAGAATACTGATTATTTGAATCAGGTGTGTTGCAGCCGGGAGAGATGGAAAACAGGCAGGACAGTGGGCCCTTGAGGACCGACTTTGGACACCCCTGCACTACATGCATCAACCTTATTTTAGGTATTCTTTTCACTCTCTTCCTGGGAGCCCCATACTCATCACATTTCAATCAATATACTCACTCTCTCTCCTCTGGACATGTCCAAACTATCTATTTTTGCATGTTTCCTCTAGCTCTTTTTGCCTGAGAGCTCCATTCTAATCAGCCCTCTACTAAATTACTCACAATCTCCCCTTTAGACATGACTAAACCATCTGAGTCTGCTCTCTCTAACTTCGTCCCAAAGACCTCGAACCCAGCGGTCCTGACAATGTCTATTAAATGTAGCCTTGTTTATCTTGAAAGTCTCCTGGCTGGGCCTTTTCCCCTTCCCAAAGACGTTTGTTTTTGACTCATTTTGCTAGCTCCTGCGTTTCATTTTAGCGGTAACCTATGACGTGACCGAGAAGCGCCCCTTGATCTGCGTCAAGAGTAACATACTGTACACCAGGCATGTCCAGCTCCAGGCCTGGAGGGCCACCATCCTGACTGTTTTCCATCTCTCTCGGCTGCAACACACCTGATTCAGATGATCAGCTCATGATCCAGCTCTGAAGCAGCATTAGAACATTCCTGATTATTTGAATCAGGTGTGTTGCTCCTGGGAGAGCTGGAAAACAGGCAGGACAGCGGCCCTTGAGGACCGACTTTGGACACCCCTGCTGTAGACGGACGTAACAGAGAATCCGGTAAATTTTCAAAATAAAATATCTTTCAGATTCCAAAATAAATAAAAAGGAAGTTGTTGTAATATAAGTTATTCATTCTTTCTGTGCGGCCCGGTACCAAATACAATACAATACAAATGACCCACGGACCGGTACCGGTCCGCGGTCCGGGGTTTGGGGACCACTGCTCTAACCTTAGGTCACTCCAAAGAAAAAACCTCAACATCTTCATTTACGACACCTTCAGATCTGCTTCCTGTTATCTCTTAAGTGCCTCTGTATCTAATTCTTACATCATGGCCGATGTCATCACTATAAACTTTTCCCTTCATCCTAGCAGGGACTCTTTTATCACATAAGACACTCGAGACTTTCCTCCATGCATTCCTACCCTGGTTGGATCTGTATCTTTCGGTTCTTATTGCAGTTCCTATTTCTCTGCACCATAGACCCAAAGTACTTAAAGTCATTCACCCTGGCTATCTGTTCTCGCTGTAGTCTCGCACTTCCTAAGTTGTGTTGAAAATCATTCCCAAGGTGAATTGAATATGCTGAAAGACTTAAATTTCAAATAGGAGCGATTTGTTATGTAGCATGTGCCTTTTGGAATTAAAAGGACATTTTTGGTGGAAAAATTTAGAATTTTATGAAAAATGTGAATTTTTGTACGAACAAAAAAAAATAGTCCAGAATTCTTGCAGTGTGTTAAAATTGGATTTGTGTGATTCAGCAAATTATGTGGAATGTATAAATTTGTGATATTTTTGGCTGAAAAATTCACGAAATTACTGTGGGAATTTTGAAATGTTTGATATGTGTGAATTTTTGTAAGGTTTAAATTTGTTCCCAAGGTGAAATGATTGAGCTGAATACAGTATTTTGATTTTCCAAGGGGATTGAAGTTAATCTGTTTTGTTGAATGTCTCATTCGGAATAAATTGGGGTTTTTTGGGGGGTTGAAAATAATATTTACGAAATATTTTGAAATTGGAATGGAGAGTGAATCGGATGAAAACGCGGGAGGAGATGCAGGACAAAAAAAGTGGTCAGAATGATACTAATACTAAAAAAAAACGGGAGTAACATTTGTGTGAAGGCTGAGACACTGAAACACTACACAGCAGTATGGCAGTTCATGACTCAGAGAATCTAAGGCTAACACAAAAAGTTCTGAATTTGAAATTAGCTGCGCTTAGTCAGCCGCCAGTAAGATGGCTTCACTTCTTTCAACGGCAAGTAAGCGGCATTGCTAGTGCTTTCATATATAAATCCGCAGATGGGGGCAATGACAAGGTCTTCTTCTGTTAGGCATAAAAGTCTTGGGTAGGAGGCACTGATGAGCGATGTCTGCTACCCTGTGGTTAACCCTGGTATGACATCTTTCACTGGCTGGGCAACAATGAACTTTTTCTCTTTCCCCAAATTTATCAAAGGCAACTCCAAGAGTGGCCGTGAGACTGTTGCCCATCCCTCCTCTACACAGGGGTAAAAGAATTTAAAGCATTTAGGAGGTTTAATGTTTCAGAAAGACATATGCTCTCGTGTGTTACAGATGTGAACTGGAGATTGATGAGTGTGGCTCCAACCCCTGTCGACATGGTGCGACGTGTTTGGATCGGTTAAATATGTTTGTGTGTGAATGCCCACCAGGATACAGTGGGCCAGTCTGTGAAACCAATGTAAGTGCTGTATTGTTGTTTTGAAAAAATGTTTTTCTGGATCACAGCATGATCCATGACTGCAGGGGTGGCCAACCAGTCAGAGACTAAGAGCCAATTCTTTTACTGTGTTACTGCAAAGAACCACATCTTACAGATGGGCCGTCCGCGTCCACACACACGCGCGCACACACACGCGCGCACACACACACACACACACACACACACACACACACACACACACACACACACACACGAACACGCGCATGCGCGTGCGCATGCGGGTGCCCAGTCATGCACTCGCACACATATGCACGCATGCCACGATGAGCAACAGCCGGAACGGCCCGAACGTGAATGAAAGCTAAAGACACAAACACACAAATCTTTTTTTTCCCCACCCATTTCCTCCTTCCACCCCTTGCGGTCGACTTGGGAGCAGTCCGCTGGCTCCTGGTCGATTGTGATTGACGTATTGGGCACCCCTGCCTTAAAATCAGAGGTAATTCGCTGACTAGCTTAGCGCTTAGCGCCGTTGTTTGCGCATGAGCGGTGATTCAGTCAAATGATTGATTGCCCTCCATGTCAATCAAGTAACGCAATTGATGATAGTCCGTTCTGTGTATTTAGCGCCTTTGTTTGAATGACAGCGCCACTGCCGAGGTGTTTTCGACGCTTGTTGTGGGAAAGCCCGGGAGCCGCATTGAACCAGCCAAAGAGCCGCATGCAACTCGCAAGCCGCGGGTTGGCCACCCCTGCATTACTGCAATAGATTGTTGGTTAGCTAGCCTTATCCTAGCCCAGAATAAATGAAAGCCTCAACTATTGAAAAAGTTATATCTTAACTTCATATGTGCATGTATACATATATGCGACCTTCATACAACAAAGTGTATGCAGGAAAAGTGATTAGGATTGCACGACTGTCTGTCTGTGTCTTATGTGTTTTGTTGTGTTATTTTGATTTCAAGATGGCGCCGCGAGAGTGGCTGCCTTTCCAGCAGCTCCTATTTATTTTGTTCTACTTCTTCCTTTCATAACTTTGCTGCTGTGAAGTGGGAATTTCTCCAGTGTGAGACTATAAAAGGTTTTCTTACATTATCAGACTACAGTTTCATCACTTCAGCCCAATTTTTGTTCTTTTTGCCTTTGCAGACACAAGCCAATAAACAAGAAATGGCCTGGCTGGTCACGTCTGTCACCTTGTTGTTCCTCTCCATGCTAGTTTTAATATGTGGTTTGACCTTCATGATTTTAACAACAAGAAAGAAGCGCCAGTCAGAGGGAGTTTACAGCCCCAGCTCTGAAGAGCTGGCCGGGGCTCGGTTGAAGATGGACAGAATGCTCAAAATTCCACCAGAGGAAAGACTCATTTGACAGAAGTCATCGACCATATGGAAAATATCAAACTTTTGCAGTTTGTATCTGTTTTATAGTGAACATAGTATTGCATTTGAGAGTCCCAGATATAAGGTAAATTTGTACAGCATGAAACTTGTATATTTTGTGAACTTAAAAGAACAGTATATGACAGTAATTCCATATACAGCATCCTTTGTAGATGTGTGCCGTGTCAAACTTACATGAGTTCAACAACCATCAGTAAACTTATATATTGCAAGCAGGGACTGCTGTGACCTAAATTTGGCCTGAGAATAGTCGTCAGCGTGGGGGTGGAGGTTTGGGGCGGCTTGGTATGGTTGTTGGTCAACATGCTTGGAAAAAAAATAATAATAATGGTCATTGTGAGGGTGGATGAAGGGAAATCAGCTAATTCTTCAGACAGGTGACATGCGCCAAAAATTATTCTTCGACGGGGGCCCTCATGTGCCATTATTTTGTGGTGTCATTTGATAATCTGCCAAAATTCTTGATGGTGGCAATGTTTGGCCACTTAACGATTCAATTACGATTCAAGAGCTATGATTGGATTAAAAAAAAAACAAATATTGAAGGCATCTTATCTATATTGATGCCCTTTTTCACAACACATTGTTTGTTTTCCCTGAGTTAAGGTTCACTTGCGATTTTTAAAAACCCTATTTCTCACAAGAAACAAGAGATGAATTCATTTTCATTATTATTTTGGGTGTTCTAAAAGTCTTGGGCACATTTTGACATTGAATATCTCGGAAACTATTAAGAATATAAAAACGCGTCTGCTAAATTCAGAAAGCTTTTAATCTCAATTTTTACAGGGAATGTTCAATGTGAGCACCATTGGTCACACGACACACATCAAGCCAAACACGTCCCAGCATTGCATTGTCAATGGTTGCAACAGCTTCTGTTATTCGTGCCTTCAGCTCATCCACGTCTCTTGGAATGGGGGGCACGTAGACCAATCCTTTCACAAATCCCTACAAAAAGAAATCGCATGGTGTGTTCCCTACTGGCTTTTCTGATCGATTTATGGGGGCTCCGCTGGAAAGCAGTTCGAACTAGTTCAATCACATCTTCTGAAGTTGAGGGGCGTCCCGTTCTTTTAGCTGGGCATAAGCACCCATCCGTTATGAATTTACCATGCCATCTTACTATGGACTTCCTCTCTGGTGGATCCTTTCCGAATTTTCTGCGAAATGCACGTTGAACAACAGTCCATGATTCAGTTTTTGCAAATTCAAGCACACAAAACGCCTTTTCTGGTTGAGTGAACGCCATTTCTGGGTCTGAAAAGAAAATTTAAAAAAATCAATAGCCTTACAAAAAACTTAATGTCATTATCTTTAAAATGGCACAACTTTTATCTTACTACCATTCATAGTTAAGGGACTTCAAATGTGCCCAAGACTTTTGGAACACCCTGTATTTTATGAAAATGCTTCCAAGATGGAATGTTGCCACATTTGTGCAATGCTTTCATAAATAACCATTGACAAAGAATTGATTTACCAAAGTAAATGGCATTTTGTAAAACAAAAACAAAAACAAAAAAAACCCAACAACAAAAAAAGCACACAAACATTTATGTTTTGGCTCATTAAGACGAAAATTAAATGACTGAACAAAAACTACCAATTAATTAAAAATGTGCCTGTACAGAAGCTTGAAAATTTGTTTTGCTTATTTTGCTGTCCTGAGTGACATAAATTTATAAACTGTATTTTAAATCTGACCAAAATTGTGGCTCCTACTTACGAAAATATCAACTTGACTTTCAGACACAGGCCTAGAGCACCCTCTTGCGGTTTAAGGTGAATATAACGTGAAATGATATAATGAGTTAATCATTTCACACACAAGTCGCTCCAGAGTAGAAGGTGCACCCCTGGTCAAACTATGAAAAAAACTGCGACTTATAGTTCGGACAATACGGTAGCCGTAGCAACAACAGCCAGCCTTTTTTCAGACTCATCAGTCGGGGTGGTATCGACTTACAGTATATGACTTCTCATGTTTGTTGTGTTTTAGCGCAACACAGCTTACACATGACGTGGCTCTTTTCCACTGTCGACATTGGAGAAGCCAAAGTGTTTCCTGACATTTGCTTTTAACTTAGAAAGAGCTCTTTGGATCTCACGATCCATGTTTATTTTCCTCTGTCTGTTTGTCTTCCTTGGCGGTCCTTAGCTTGAGTGTGTGGTTTTCCCTGCCTTCTGGTGCAGAAGTCAGATCAAACTCTGCGATTTTGCACTGATTTCAGGATAGTGAACAACGTTAGTAAGCTTGATTCATAACCTTTGCCACAAATAGAGGATTATGTCGACCGCAATGCAGTGCGTCAAACTTAACTCGACCTATTAAAAGAGTTATTGTTCAGTTCCCTTTAGGCCTTGTGCATCGGGGATTTCTATTTCGTGAGCCCTGACAGATTTCACCAGTAAAACGTCATGACATTCGGCCCCCGAACGGCTCCCGCCAACTTTGAGAGGTTCATGTATCCATTTTTTTTCTGGTGTCCCAAACTGTGAGGCGTACCCAGACGACAATGTGGTGTGTTCGGGTTGTTGGCACGAACATCTGAAAACACTCCAAAAGGCATCGCTTACTTTGAATTTGGCCAAATGTGACTTCGCCAAGGCCATGGCAATCTACCTGGTGAGGGAGGTGGGCCAAGGCCAGGTGTGACCTCTTGCTGCTAAAATCCAGGCGATTCTTGACCATCCTGCCCCTCTATCTGGACGTGAGTTGCACCGTTTTCTAGGAATGGCCGGATATTATTATGTTTTTTGTGAAAATGTTATTAGTGTGGTTGTGCTATTGACACATTGGACAAGCGCAGCGAAACCCTTTGTTTGGTCGCCCAGAGTGTCAGAAAGCATTTGAAGCCACCAGGGCGTTGTTCTGCAGCAATCCTGTGCTTTCAGCCTCTGATTTTATGCGTCCTTTTAAACTGGAGGCCGACGCCAGCGCCAAGGATGTGGGTGTGGTTGAGCATAGTGATGACCATCCCGTCAGCTACTCTCGAAAAGGATTAATCAGCACCAGGTAAAGTACAGCACGAGTTGCCTTTGCACTGCGTCTTGCTCTGCAACATTTCAAGGTGTATGTCGGCTCCAGCTCTCTGCTCGTGGTGGCCTATACCGCCCAGAACCCACTTGTTTTCCTGGAGGAGATGAAAATCAACTACCTAATGAGGTGGTCCCTGCTCATGCCAGATTTCAATTTCGATGTAAGACATATAAAAAAGGCCAAATTAATGTTCTGGCTGATGCTCTGTTTTGGGTTATTTGAGTCTGGACAATGACAAATCCGAGTATGTTTATTCTTAAGTGTGGGGTGTTACAGCCCTGGCCGTATTTTGTAATCTTATGTATATGCTGTAGTTGTTTTGTTCACGTGTGTGGCAGCTGTCTCTGATGTTGTGTATGTATGTATGTATGTATGTATGTACGTATGTATGTATGTATGTCAGAGGCGATTGCTCTAAGACTGCAAAGGAAGCTCAGCTTCCCCTAAAATGTCAAAAAATACGTGATCAAATAAATGTGTGTACATACAATTGTGTGTACATGTCATTGACTAAATATGCGCTACAATGCGCTCAATTTTTATTCCGAATCAGCTTCTTGTTGCTGGTTACGATGTGACTCTCTTCTCATTCATTCCCACAGCTTCACTGTGCTTTAAACTGTGTGGACGCTGGGCATCTAGAGAGTTCAGAGCCCGTTGTCCCAATGCATTGAAACGAGTCATTGGACAAATGGTTTAGTCCCGCCCCTCGGACGATCAGCGTCTCTGGAAGCTTATGGACAGTGGGCGTGTATCGGCTGGCCCGGACGCTGAGCTTTCCTGCATGATGATTGGATGATCTGTCTGAGGCTGAATCTCTTTTTGATTGACAGCAAAATGAGCCAATAACCGATCTTTTGGTGTCGGCATCCGTGGGAGCATCTTTCAATTCTCATTCTGTTCTAAGTTGAACTGGAGACTTCTTCTAATCATCTTAGCGACACTCTCTTTGTTGAAAATGACTCGCGACGAATTAATCTTTTATTCGCTTCCCCGCCTTGACAGACCAGCATCCGCCACTGATGTATGTATGTACCGGTATGCCCGAGATGGGACCGTCTAGTTGCAGAAAATCTAGCTCGGTGCTGTGGTGAGTCGTCATTTTCATGCACTTTGAATTTGCGTTGTATCGTATTTTGAAGGCATTAAACATTGCCATAGCGATCGGAGTGTTGCGGCCAGATTAGACGCTCCTTGTGTTTATTATTATATTTCGAAAACGCCACAGTTTTCATGCAGCTCATACCATATTATTTTCTTGTATTATTTCCGCCACACCTTAATTGCCGGTCCCTGAAAATATTGTCTGACATAAACCGGTCCGTGGGGCAAAAAAGGTTGGGGGCCCCTGATCTAGAGAGTTCAGAGCCCGTTGTACCAATGCATTGAAACGAGACGAGTCATTGGATAAATGCTGATTTAGTCCCGCCCCTCGGACGCTCAGCGTCTCTGGAAGCTTATGGACAGTGGGCGTGTATCGGCTGGCCCGGACGCTGAGCTTTCCTGCATGATGATTGGATGATCTGTCTGAGGCTGAATCTCTTTTTGATTGACAGCAAAATGAGCCAATAACCGATCTTTTGGTGTCGGCATCCGTGGGAGCATCTTTCAATTCTCATTCTGTTCCAAGTTGAACTGGAGACTTCTTCTAATCATCTTAGCGACACTCTCTTTGTTGAAAATGACTCGCGACGAATTAATCTTTTATTCGCTTCCCCGCCTTGACAGACCAGCATCCGCCACTGATGTATGTATGTACCGGTATGTCTGTGGGAGTGAGTGTTCCTGCCCTTAATAGGATCTCTTTGGGAACTAAGATGGGCGACGGGGACGAGCAAAGATGGCTGATGGAGAGGCCCTTCTTAATTGGCCAACACTTAACTGCCGCATGATCCTCCGTGGAGTGACAGTTTGCTCTCTGCCTCCAACCAGTGATTCTTGCTAAACAATTCATTCTTCGTTATTTGTTGAGCCACCTTAGTTAGATGTTTGCGTTTGTATTAGTTAGTTTTAGGGTTAGTTTTAGACTCCGGCTTTTGACCCATTTCTGTGACCTTTTTGTTTAATAATACATTGAAAATGTTGTTTTTTTAATATTTTTTTGTCTTTGGGCTAATTTTTGTTACTGTATATACTGTTACTGTTTTGTTGCTGGAACCACTACCTCAAGACCTTAAGTGCTAAGCCTACAGCCCTACTCTCATCCTATGTTTTTCCTTTGCTCTGACTGTCTCTATAATAAGCCGCTCTCGCACAACTCTAAATTGCCCCATGGGGATAAATAAAGTTTTCTGAATGTGAATCTATATTAAATCTGGTAAGTTGCTCGGACCGTGCTTTTTTTTTTTTTTTTTTCAAGTGATTCCGTTCTCTTTGTTATGCACTTAAACCTAGACGGGTGCGTAACGGATGCACAATGATTTCATTTCTGGATGTTGTTCATTGTTTTTTACTGCTGCATCCTGTGAACTAGTTTGGTTCATCACTGAATGGCTTTGCCTCGAAACAATGCGATCGTACAAGCAAACAGCAGTGGATGTATTTCCTCTCTTTTGTGGTATAATTTAAGGCGATGACAACAATGCTTCAAACATACGGTAAACTGTATGCCTTGGTTCATAAACTGTCTTATCTTGATCTTAATCAGGGATGGGCAACGTAAATGTTGGAGGGGGCCACAATTTTTCATCAGTGCGACTCAGAGGGCCACGTAGGACCATGCAGTTCCTAACCAGATAGATGACAAAAACCAGATATGTGACAAAAATGCTACTTTAAATGTGGACAAAATATGTGCATCCATGCAATATACATGCTATTTATTTATTTATTTCAATGGTGACAATACACTTTTCAATGCATGTAGAAAAGATCAACTATCCTCAGCCAAAAACAAACGGGATGAAACAAAAAACAAGATACAAACTGTCTTTTTTTCCCGATGCACAGGGCTCTCACATAAAAATTGACATTAAAGGATGGCATAAAATTGCTGAAAAAGAAACCAATATTAAGTGAAAGTTCTCATTTTGTTCTTTTTTTTTCCACAAAAACCACTTCACTCAAAAATGTGAAATGAGGTACTGTTTCGTAATAATTCCAAAGCCACAAAAAAAAAAAAATCACACACACAAACGCAAACAC
>NW_017804808.1:29030-52105 GCF_001891065.2 Hippocampus comes
ACACACACACACACACACACACACACACACACACACACACACTTGGCCTGCTCACGTTGTAGGATAAAGGAATATAAGACCCGCATGTGGCCCGGGGACCGCCATTTGCCCATCCCTGATCTCTATGTACTTCACCATTATTAATGGAAGAGTTGAATACAGCCTGGAGGTTGCGCCGCAAAAATGGCATGGGAAGAGGCAACAGCGTAGTTACGATGAATAACACAGAAAAATGAATAAAAGTGCTGAAAAGTTCACTCGCTTCAAGAGAGTTTGACTTCCTGAATTTCTGTCTGCCAAGAGTAAATTTTAGAAGCCCCTTCACCTTAGACGCTAACTTTGTATCCCTGGAACTTGATCTGCAGGCAAAAAACAAATAAATCTTGCCTTGCACAGCTTTTTTTTCCCCACAACCTTCACTTTTTTTTTGGTCTTTCATGTCATCTCAGGTGCTCCGTACTGACTGAAGAAACTTAAGCTCAGTGCATATTACAAAATATGATCATAAACAAATTTTAACTCAAGTTGTTTAGAAATTACTATAATGAAGCAGTGCTGTAAGTATGAAAATCCTTAAGACTGTCGCAATAAACTGCCAGAAACCAAAGGGAAAAAAAAAACATCATTTCAATGTTTCGACTGAATTTGACGTTACTTCGGTCAAGAAAGATTTCGAATGGTACGTACTGTAGGTTTTTAATGTATGTGGTGTTTTATTAATTTGTCGCGTAACATTTCATATAAACATAATTTAATCACAGTCTCTGTTTTGCGTAAGGAACAAATGTACTGATTCTTAATCAGCCTGATGCTATAATTCAAGTTCTTCCAAAGAGGTTTTTCATGCAAGAATGAACACATCCGCCTCTGTCAAAGAGGAATAAATCCATGGCAAGGTTTTAGTCAAATGTTTCCCACGTCTTTTGGAGTTGATCGATGCTCTTTTGAAGAGGTGCGGCTGGTTTAATCATTGTCAGAAGATCGCCAAAAAGATCCTGAGTTTTCTGGTTGCCTTCTTCCATTTCAAGTGGCCTTGTTAGTGTGTTGGAAGCAGTGCCCGGGATGGGCATTGAGTCCGTCAGTCCTGAAAGGGCCTGAGTGCTGGTTGACGAGTGAAGCAGTGGGATACACGGGGAAGAGTTGCCCATTCGATAACTGGGAAGAAGAGTAGAATTGTCAGGCAATTGCTGTTTATAGACCTCTGAGAGTGCAGGGAAATGCGGTGGCTGGGTTGTACTGTGTAGATAAGAAGCACATGGTGGTCCATAAACTGGATTCAAAGGTGTTCTTCTCCCACCTGACAAATATTGCATTTGAGGAAGAGAATGCCGGAAAGACTGAGTAAAGACAGTCGGTGATATGTGATGATGCGGCTGAAAAGAAGACTGGCTGAGTGGGTAAGATCTCGGAGGAGTTGTTGTTTGACACGATGCTGAGAGCACGTCAATATTCATTTCATCCCTTGCTGACATGGAACTAGTCCGTGGTGACTTGTTAAGGGGGTCCAGAAGGCTTATCAAATCCATGTGATCATCCGCAACATTGAACACGTCTGAGGTCTTACTCAGGGCTTTTCGAAATTCTTGACCCCCTGTTTTTGTCCTTTCCTCATTAGGTTTCGATTGAGACTGACCAATGAGTGGTGCTAACACCGTTCCAAATTCAGCACTCTTCCTTACGTGAGGACGAGGTATGGCGATAGTGCCGTTGCTGGACAGGTCTTGTGGTTCAGCGCCTGTACTGTTACTATTTTGGTCATTTTTCTGTGTGAGAAGTTGAGCTGATTGAGTTTTCTTGCAGGTCGGAGGTTCCCAAGAAGGAATTTCAGTTTGATCTGATTCTTTACTCAGCAGCTTGAAAGCGTTGTGGAGCTTGAGGTCCGGAGATAATTGTGAGTGTTCACAGAAATGAAGGTCCTCCTGCTGCAAACACAAAAATGATGTTAGCTTATTTGTTTTTTTTTCAGCAGTCAAAAAAAGATTGGATACATATTTGTTTCATTTTGCCATCAAATGCGCAAAAAATTTAACAAAATACATGGATCCCAATTTACCAGCAATATCATATCAAATGCTGGTATTTGCAGAAACTTATCATGCGACACATTACCAAAATCTTGATGAATACCCAATAACACATCATTAACATGTCATGGAATATCGTACCAGCAAGCAGCTTCTCTTATATAACCATTATTCGCTTTCAGCTTGAATCCTTTAAACCACAGTTTTCCACTAAATAGTGAGGATTTCCACATGAGGAAATTTTACATTTTACAAAAAAATCTGCTCTATCGCAGGACCGCAACCGGTGAACCGTTGTATTATTAGAGGATTACTGTACTAATCTACTGGTACTTATGCTAACGATGAACGTTACAAATAACAAACATTAAGCCAAAGGACACTGATTTGTAAAAGAGACCTGGTAGACCTGGTAAATAAGAATTGTTCACTAATGGTCATTCAAAAGAATAAAAAACACAGCTCTAGCTAAATAATGTGGTTCGTAACTGACACTGCCACAGGCTGGGCAAGGCAGCTTTATTTATATCGGGTGTATCATACAAAAGGTAACTCAATGTACTTTCCCTGATTAAAAGGACAACATCTAAAATCATTTAAAAACATAAGTACTAAAGACATTTAAAAAAAAAAAAACAACAGAAGAACAACATTCAGAATGTACTCTGCAACAAAAACATTTGGCAAAAGTCTCGTCTGGAAGTTAAAATAAATGATACAAGCCAATATACTGTGTCTCTGACCTGACTGGTGAACTTGGTTTGAAGCTTTTCATAATCTTGCAGACTCTTCAGGTCCTCAAGGCTTTTAGCCAAAGGAAGTGGCTCATGCTCATCAAGGCAGCTGAAGAAATTTGCTAGAATGCTGGCATTGGAGAGGTTCTCTGGAAGTGGGCTGGGAGTTTCTATACCCAAATTAGAATCATGTTCTTCTATCCACTCGGCCTCTCTTAGTGAGTAGTATCGCTGTGACCTGTGGAGACATGCCTAGACTCAATGAGGCGGTCAAATCAAATTCACAGTTCATACTATTGTTGAAAGATTGGATTAGAGTACGGACAAAACTTTTATTTCTAATTCGTGCCTGCGTGGGTTTTCTCCGGCTTCCTCCCACATTCCAACAAGCATGCAAATTGTCCTGAGGTGTGATTGTGAGCGCGAATGTTTGTTGGTCTATGTGTGCCCAGCGATTGGCTGGCAACCAGTATAGGGTGTCCCCCATCGACTGCCCCAAGACAACTGGGACACGCTACAGCATGCCCGCGACCCTTGTGAGGATGAGCGGATTATAAAATGGTTGGATGGATGGATTGTTAATTCAACATAGGAATTTACAATACATATGCGTTAAAAACAAATGTAAAAGATGGCTCACTAAAGTCATAGACTTATTTGCATTGGGGTCCTCGGTCTTAACATACAACACATAAAATGACATCATAGCACATACTACTAATCCTCCCTCTATTTTTGGGCTTTGACCAATAGCCACATCCTCAATTTTATACTCAAAAATGTCTACAGTGAGAATACATTTTTTGCACATTTTTAAAGTGTCCTGATATTATGAGAAATAAATGCTAATACAGTGGTACCTCTACTTATGAACGTCTCTTCATATGAAATGTTCAAGTTATGAAACTCCTCAACAGGAAAATATTGCCTCTTGTTACGAAAGAAATTTCGTAACAAGATGTGTCTACAGTATGTGTCTATGTCGATGTGTCAATGTGTGTAGATAGATAGATAAATAGATAAGTGTCTATGCAGCGTCCTCGTCATTCACCCCTCTGGCCATGAGGCGTTCCGACAGTTTTACGTAAATGTGAATCACCCAGAAAAAGTGTTCACCAGTTGAGCAATTGCTCACTATGCTGATGTTTGCCTTGGACATTTTTGAAGGATTGTTTAAAGCCGACAAAAGCAAACATCCTTGGATCGGTTCTTTACAAAACGCCAGGCAAAAACCACTTCTGAGAGAGAACATGAACTAAAGAGGGCAAAAAACGATGAGGAAGCAGTTAAAAGTTAAATGACCATCATTTTTTTTTCTCTTTATTCTTTGTTTTTTTACATTATGCACAACTCTCATTTATTGTGCAATAATCTAATTGTAACATGTATTTGCTACATATTTTGATGCATTTTTATGCTTCATAAAACAGTTATGTCCGAATTTTGCGAGGTTTAGAACAGATTAAGGCATTTACATGGAAAACGCGTCTCAACTTACAAAATTTTCTAGTTAAGAAATATTAATTTCGTAAGGAGAAGCACCACTACTGGATTTTCCTAGTTGAGATGTCAAAATAAGTTATCAGGAGATATCCCCCTCTTCTCTCCACTGTGCAGAAAATAATAATGCTGGGATGATGAGGGTCAGCAGTGCAATTCATCAATTTTATCGATTAATTCATGTTTATTTTTTCCCTTTTTTTTTTTTTTTCGCGGCTTCTGTGCCCGCTGATGTGCACTTATCAAACTGACAATAATGGCTGTAAACAGAGACTTTATTGTTCTTGTGATAGTGACAATAAGGTTCTGTTCTAGTCAGGTCACACAACTTTCCTCACTTGATGCGTTTACACAGCATTAACAACCGTTTGAAACCTTTTAATTGAACTTGCCCTTTCATAGCGATAGTTGAATGAGTTGCTCACAAGGCCACCACTAAAATATGCAGTGATGTTTCTTATAAATTACAAAATGGACAATGTATTGTTAATCTATCATAAAAGATGGCTTACGGGTCATGAGAACCTTCCAGACTTTCATTACAATTGCTTTTCTTCAACTGCACGGGTGACTGTCTCTGTAAAAGCAAAACAAACAAAAAACATTTCAAAACTAAGAGTCCAGCTTTTACAGTACTTCAAACTACACACAATTGAAATGTATTAAATAACATTTTCTTTTTCAAATACATTATAAACAAATGTGAAAATGCTTACAAGTCCAAACTGCCAGTTCATTCTGTGTTCATCCAATGTCTGCAGTGACCTCCCACTCTTGATTCTAATTGCAAGGAAGTCATTGTCTCCAGCGATGATTCCAGATCCATTATCGACATTTTCCTGCAATGTGGAAACAATAACTGTTAATGTAAAACTGTGATGTTTTGACTCTGTAGTTCAGATTAGGTAGACGAGAAACGGGGATCCAACGCCGCAGAAGTTGTAGATTGACAAAGTCGTCTGTAAAAAATATTTTGCAAAAAATGATTAAAAAAAAAACCAAGCAGAATATATGACATAATTTATCATTTGATTATATTATTTTTGTGAATGCCAAAACTGAACTAACAATGTCAATCAAATGCTGTCCTGATTCATTAAAAACCAAAGTCAAGCTGTTAGGGCAGACCAGCTCTCTATTATAAGTGCCTTTATTGAGAAAATTGTGTTTTTATTTTATGTGGACATGTATGGATGCTAGTAAAAGCAGGGTGGCAAGCAAGAGCTACACCTTCTGTCTGAACCATTGCCAAAATAGCAAAGGTTTCGCGAAATTTTGCAACTTTTCTGAGCCCTCGAGCAGTATTACGTCATTACTATATCATGATAAATCACTGTCAATAATATATTTCCCACTAATCTATATATTTAATAAACCTAACTCGCAACAGGTAATATGAGTTGGTGGTTGGTGCACAATATTCATGTTATGATTTAAAAGTGTAAAGATGGAATTTTAATAACTGCTTATAATTATGTCTAAAATTTCCATCTCGCCACAATAACAATATCATAACATATCTACACACGAAACAATTTATTGAGACAGGACTATGCTTTTATAATAAGTAAATGAAATATAATATCGGCAAGGTCAAGGTTAGCATGGTGGCTTGGCCCTCAACAAGCAATCCAGTTTCTCAATCGGGCCCCTGTGCAAAATGAACACCACTTTGCATCAGATCTGGTGGGCCGTTCCTCCGAATCACGCACTTCCAGGTCTCACTGTCATTGCCCACGTAAGCATTAAAGTCCTACAGCAAAAGGAAGGAGCGCTCTCCAGCAAACCCTTCAAGGGCTCCTAAAAAGGGTGGGTACTCATGTTTAATCATTATAAGGGGTCTATGAGCCATGCTGTGTTTGGTCCCTGAACGAGGAACTGTTTGCCAAAGGTGACCCACGCCGGGGCCTAAAGCTCCAGACAACTTAGCTCTTAGGATCATTGGGAGATACAAACCCCTCCACCACTGGAACGTGACAAATACTGTGGTCTTGATGGTAGTAGTTTTCCTCAATAAAATACCCATTATTTGTAAGCAGTGAAAAAAACATTTTTGATGTGGAAAAAAAAAAAAAACATGCATTGAAAAATTGCACAATTTTGGGAAAATTAATTTTAAAGTGACTTGAACACAGTGGATATACAGTGTATATAGTCAATAGCCCTGTTGTGTTCACCTACTTACTTTATGCTTAAGCCGGCTCTTCACTTCCTTGATGCCCATTTTGGCATGGTCTTTAGCCTGTCAATAGAAGCAGACTAGAAGCAAAGAACTCTTGGTTGAACCTAGGTTGAACATTATGTACTCACAAATTTGTACACTGTCTTCATAGCTGGGTTTGCTTTGGTCTTCACTGTGTTCAAAATAGCCCCGCTCCCTTTCTGTCAGGACAAACGGGGGGGGGGGGGGGGGGGGGGGGGGGGGGAACACTTGCATTATTTAATGTACATATTGTAGGTGATTGAAAAAAAAAGGGTAAAAAAAAAAAAAGACAATCGTTATTGATGACGAGGCGAAGAGAGACGTGCTGCTTTTTTCGGACAAGCCCAATCAGTTTCCCTCTACGTCTCTCTCTCCCCGTGTCTCTCTCTCTCTCTCTCTCTGTCTCTCTCTCTCTCTCTTTTTTCCTCTCGCACTCACTTTCTCTTTCTCTCTCTCTGTCTCTCTCTCCTCCCCCCCATCTCCGCGCACATAGCAAACAACAGCATGACGAGACACTGATCAGGAAGGCAACAGCGTGACGAGACACTGATCAGAGGCAACAGCGTGACGAGACTTAAGGGAAGGTGCTGGGCGGGCTGCGGACATGCACAACCAATCAGCTCACGGGATAAATCCACTCATGCGGTCACTGGTCAACATCGCGCGGGGAACCAATCAGGCATACAGTCATGTACAAAACCTCTGAGCCGTACGGAATTTTTTTTTCTGAATACAGTACTTTGTAGCAGTGAAGCCGTGATAAAAAAAAGTGCAATATAGCGAGAGGATCACTGTAATACTTTTTTTTTTTTAAATATAAGGTGTAGACATACCGTAAATTCCGGATTACAAGCCGCTACTTTTTTTTCCACACTTTCAACACTGCGGCGTGTAATACGAAGCGGCTTTTTAATTATTTTTTTTCCATCGCGGGAAAAACATGGACCAATGAAATGAATGAGTAGTTCACTGAGGTCCAATGAGATTGTATGACCAATCACAACTTCCGCTCTTCTAGCCGTAGCGGGGAAAAATGTGTTACCTGGCAACAGTCGACCAATAAAATGAATGAGTAGTACACAGGGGTCCAATGAAATTGTATGATTACCGGTAATCACAACTTCCTTATTTCAGTCTTTCTTCTAACCCTGATCAACATGGAGAATACCAGACGAAAAGCATATGATGCAGCTTTTAAACTAAAAGCGATCACTCTGGCAGTTAAAGAAGGAAATTGAGCTGCTGCCCGTAATCTTGGCATAGACGAGTCGATGGTGCGAAGGTGGAGGCTCCGGCAAGAAGAACTGAGCCAGTGTAAAAAGACAACCAAAAAGACCCATGCACATTTGATTTGCCCCTCACTAGGACTGTAAATAAAAAAGGTGACTCCTCCGTCATACTGAAAACAAGCGGCCACAAGAGAACACATTTTACCTGTCTTTTGAGCTGCGCAGCATCGGGCCAAAAGCTGCCACCGATGATCATTTTTAAGCGGCTGACTAGAGAAATAATCTTTTCCCATTTATATGATTTGCATTATTCTATTTAAAGCCTAGTGGGCTGCAGTATTTCTCCTCGTAATTACGCAAATGCGCATCAAGATCTGTCTTTGTCTGGCCTCTTATTATGTGTTTCAGCGTAATTTCATTGTACAAAGGCATTTATCATGCTCATGAAAATATGGAGATTATTTTAACCTTAAGAAATTGTTGCGTTTTTTCCTGCGGGGGTTCAGCGGGGGACCGCGTACGCGGCCTCACTCGGAGGCGCTCCAGGCGGCAGGGATGCAGAAGCAAACCCCCGCCTACTCATTGGTCAGCAGTTTACAGTATGGTGCGGCGCATATAATTACAAAATTGATTTTTCTTCATAAATCTGAGCATGTGGCTCTTAATCAGGTGCGGTCTGTAGCCCGGAATTTACGGTAATCTAACAGGACACAACAGAGGACTACTGAGGTGCAGTTAGATTTTGAATTGTATTTTTATGATAATGTCTCCAACCACTTCGACGCACATTTTGAACTTTTTCATCCATCCAGCCATCCATTGTCTAAATCCGATTATCCTCATGGTTGAACAACTTTTTTCCCCCCCACATACAATTAGCATATTTTTATACAAATGGCACAATAGACTTGGTAAAATTCTGCATGGGGTGGTGATGGGTCTGATTTTACTCACCTTCACAGTGATTAGCCACTGGTGGTAAGATGTATCATTTCCTGTGAAGAGAATTGTTAAAACATCTTTCAATTTTTCTGTGAATATGTTTAGGATACGAGAAGATGTATCATTTCCTGTGGAGAAAACTGATCAAATGTTTAATTTTTTTTATTTTTTATTTTTTTGTAGACATGTTTAAGGAACTGAGATGATTTAGGAAATGTAGCCAAATATATCTGAATGAATACAATAAGAAAGGGATTACAATGCCTTGAATTTCCTTTCTGGAACCATATTTTCTATGGCCTATGATAAAACAGAAAACTCCCTCAAATATAAGAGATGGATTGAAAGTGAGGTTTGTCAATATTCACACGCAAAATGTAATTTTCATAACAAATTCATCAAATACTGAAATGTTGCCAAAATGTGCACCATTTTCGCTTTTGAGGAGTTTCCCTCAGGTCAGTCTAATCATCATCCACATTTTGAAAACTGTTCACTGAGAAATGGATAAAAGCTTTCTGATGGTATACTTGAGCATACAAAGGCTGTTACAATATAAAACTCCAGTAATTTGGGCTGTATATTATAAACATTGACATTCTAAACAAAAATCAGCTCACACAAAACTACCAAGTGAAAGGTTTTTGAGATTCTATGTATTGGGAGAGTCTAAATTACAACAGCACCAAACCATCCAAGAAACTTTCATGAACAAACAAGTATACGTATTCTAGGTTAGTAGCCCACCTCTCGAATCTTGGATGGTGGCCGGACAATTAATAGAAAGAGCCTTAAGATAAGATAAGACAACCTTTATTTGTCCCACACTTTATTTGTCCCACACTTGCAGTCTACAGCAGCAAGATGGGGGGGGATAAAGTGTTTCATTGCACAAAATAAATGTTTCAGAAAAGAACTGTACACAGTTCAATATAAAATAAAGCATGAGCAATATATTTGTAGAATAAATATACCGTATTGGCCCGAATATAAGACGGGGTTTTTTTGCATTATATTCGGGGTCTAGACATTATACCCATTCACAACGCTAGATATCAATGAAGCGAATGCTGAACTTGACTCCCCAGGCCAAAGTGAACCCCTGCGACGAAGAATAAAAATAAAAATAGCGGTAGCACGAAGAAGAAAAATAAAAAATAGCGGTAAGAAGGAAAAGAGAAGAAAATAATAGAAGAGATAACAGAAAATGGAGAAGGTTAGGAGAAGTTATGATGTAATTTACGTTTCAAAAACCAGAAGCCATTCATTTATGAATGTGATTGCACTTTAGATTTGAATGACGCAAAATAACATGCTTTTTCTCTCAAATACATTGTTATAATCATTTGTTTCAGATGTACTGTAAATATTTTCTGTATAAAATTAATTTGGTGTTCAAAAAGTCTTTTTTCAAACTTGAGTCTTGAAAAAGAGGGGGTCGTCTTATAATCAGGGCCGTCTTATATTCGGGCCAATGCAGTAATAAATAATAAATAGGAATAGCACAGAAAACACAGCGTAAGGTGGCTGTGCTATTTACCATGGTTACAGGTTTTCACGCATGTTTATTCAGTTTATTCACAATCACAACGATACATCAAGACTGGCTCACCTGCATAATTGCCATTGTTGATCTCCTCCTCAAAGATGTCATTGAAACCTTCTCCGGAGTTTAATAGCTCCAAACGGCCATCAATGAACTGTCATTGGAAAAACAAGTTGTTTTACTTTGGTATTTCGACAGTGAAACTTTTCTCATATGCGTGTGATTCATTTTCAAAGATAAATAAATATAATGTGTAGATATAAGGGTTTATGAACAAAAAAAATTAACAATGTAAGAGTTTCCCAACAAAGTGTCAGTGAAAAGCAATGACAGATATTAGTCCATTTACTGTATTTTATGGGCATACTGTATAATCATAATCATGCTGATATGTACCCCATTCAGGGAAATATTGCTTTGCTTTTTGCATGAACTGGTTTAGTTTAACAATTTTTGGAACGGATTAATCACGAAAACCGTGAATCTATTGTACACATAAAATGCCCTCCATAATTATGGGCACCAGACAGAAAATCAAGCTCCTCCCATGGCCATCTCAGTCCCCAGACCTCAACCCCATAAAGTGTAGAATAGAGCAGTGTGTTTCAAACTTTTTTGAGCCAATGCACACTTCTTTCATTGAAAAAATCTCACGGCACACCACTAGCTGAAAATGTGAAAAAAAAAAACCTGCTTATTTTAACAATTAACGTGTTATATTGTTACTATAACTGTTTTTAACATTGAAGAATGATGTTATAACAGCTGGAATTGGAATCAAATGAACACCAAGAAAAAAGTATTTTATCATCTTTCATATTTATTGTTTCACCGTCGTCCTGCATTCATGCGTCACAAATTTGCTTGTCTCTCGTCGAAACACAAGGCAATTGGCTAGCTGTTGCTGCTCCCTAGCGGTATGGGAGGGGACTACATGATTACTTTGTGGGCGAAAGACCGCAGAGGCATACAAATTGGATATTTTACCGCGGCACGCCTGACAATGTCTCGCAGCACACTGGTGTGCCGCGGCACACAGGTTGAAAAACACTGGAATAGAGGACCCAGGTCGGAAAAAAATGGTTGATTGCCTGGATGATTTTAAGTAGGGGTACCATTTTTTTTTCTCGCTGGGCTGGAGCCACGTGGTGCAGGGATGCACATTCATCCACAATTAACGGCGGAAATGTGTTGCCCTGGCGGCATCCACCCAACTCTGATCGAACCCACTTTATTTGAAAGGACAGGAAGTGAGGTTTTATGTAACCTACTTTAAAAAATAAAGAGTGAACATGAGACTGATCGGGTGTGCAGGCTGTTGCACACTAACACAAAATATGTAATAATAATGCAATAATAAATAATAATGTTTTTAAATGTGATTATTTTAGAAGTGACTGAATTTTTTTTTTAAAGATAAACATATTTGAAGCTAATCTGAAAAAAAAAATCTCTTTTGTAAAGACACCATAGCTCATCAAAAATTGATTTCTAAAATTCATTATGAAGCTTTTCGATGGTGTGGCCAGCATTATCGCACATCTCGAGCCGTGTGCCTCGCAGCGATAGCGAGGGAGTGAGAAAGCACAGCTTGGTGACTCGTCGTTCCCAAGCCAAACAAGGAAAAACAAAGCAAAGGACATACAGACGACCTTCATTAATTCGATATTTCAATTAGAGGTGTCAAATTATCGCATTAACTGCAATTAATTAATTACGTCACATTTAGCACGTTATTTTTTTAATTGCTTTAATCTACATTTTAATCTCTGCCGTTATTGTTTCTGTAGGTGGGCTGCTTTTTTCTAATAGCCCTTTTTATGCGTTGGCTTCCTGTGTTCGAGTTGTTGAGGGTGGGGAAACAACTGTCAGTCACAGCCTGAAGCATACATTGATTGGCTGCCATTATGTTGGGGCTTGTTTAGCCGAAGCTGATAGGCTCCCATTGGAGTTGGGCGGGCTTAGTAAGCAGCAGTGAGGAGTGGAGGGTGAAAATGCAGCAGCATATGAGAGTTCTCAGCACAACGAATGGAAATTTTACATTCCAAAAACGCCCTGACGACACAATTAATAAAGGTAGACTGTTGTGCCTAATTTGTAAGGAGTTTGCTTACCACCGGAGCAGCTCAAATTTAGCCTCCCACATCAATGCAAAGCAACCAGTCGCAAGTGCAGCCACAGCTAACGTTAGCACCGAAAGCGTTATCAATATAGCGAGCAAGCCATACAAAGCACAGCTCTTTGGCAAACTAAACTCGAGAACACCGCACGTACGAGGCATAGTTGATGTGTCCTCTGTAGACTACTAGAAGTGATTGATGTTTATTTCAGCACTTTTAGTTTGTCATGATGAACAGTTATTTCTGAAGTGCGAACTTACAGCACTGTGATTTAAGGGTCTGTTGTATTTATCGTTTATCATCTGAAGCAAGTTCAGTGTTAAGTACTTGTATTGCTCAGAAAATTGTTCTTACTGTTTTTAAGATGTTACCCTAAGCATTTTTTAAGACCTGATGTTCTATTTTATTTTTATTTTGTAATTCTTTGGAGATTTACAAAAAACAAACAAAACAGTGATATTCCCCCTTGTGGTCGAAACTAAAGGTTGCAGGTAGGACTTTGACTAGTCTCAAATACAGCAGAAAGTAAATGGCTAGGACTGCATCTGTCCAAGTCTGCTGAAAAACAAGAAAATACTTTATAATGCCACTTTTTCTTTTATCTTTTGATCTGCCTCAATAATGTGACGAATTTAAAATGAAAATAGGGGTTTTCTCAGTCATTTTTAGATTAGATTAAAATATAGATTAATTAATTAATTAAAGACCTAATTAACTCTTTAATTCCACAAGACGTACTTGTACGTCTGTTTAAAATTAGGCCCCGCCTACCAAGGATGTACTTGTATGTCTAAGTCTTTTTTTTGCGTCATAGAGAGGAGGAGGGTCTGATACAATCTGTGAATGAGAATAAGCCATTTGCATTGTAAATCATGTAAAAAAGCGACCAGTAGGTGGCAGTGGAGCCTCACATGCTTGAAATGCATGCTTTTACAAAAAGCTCTTTTTCTCCGTTTTTTGCCCAGGAATCGCCATTCTCATGAAACTGCTGAAGAATGGACAAATATCATTCAAGATGAAAAAAAAAAGATTAAAAGAAAGAAAAACATTTTTTTTTCTGCTGAAAGAAGAGTCCAATTTATTTTGTTGGCTCCATGTTTATAGAGCATTAGAACCAAATATTCTGTGGGCCTTGCAAGATCAGTTAAAATCCAGTAAAACGCTGGGATTGAGGGGGTTGCTCCAGTGAAAATGGCTGGGATTTAATGAGTTAATTAATCGCACAATTTTTTTAATTGTCTGACAGCACTAATTTCAATCGCTAAATCTCTCGAAATCTATCAACTTTCTCTCTCCTTTGTAGTACTGGCTGAGCGGGAGCACCACAAAGTTCGCTGGAGGAGTGATTCCTTCATCTTTAAAAAGTCACCAATTCAGATGACACTTCGACTATTAAGACCAATGGTAACACAATTTCAAAGAATTCGGTCATTTCTTTCTTCAGATGACTGGAGTCAATGGAAACCGGAAGCTTGTACACCTCTTGTACTTCTTTTCAGCAGTAATATGATGTCTTGAGCTCTCGTACATATAGTCCATAAAATGTATGTCATAAAATAGAAAAATAAATCTGTATCAGTTATGACGGAATCACAGAGGCTACTACGTTCCCCGTCTCCTAAGTCTTGCATTGAGGGTACAGAGTGAAAACTCGCGGTAGCCACTGACTAGTGACACCCACTGGTGATTTATTTTAACAAAAATGAAACAATCACGTCTTATAGGTGTAATGAGTCAGCGTTCGTGGATTTCCAGAACATTTGGCAGCTCCGTATTTTCCCCACATAAACACACATTTGCAGTTTTGGATTTCAATATGTATGAACAAGGCACAAAATACTCATTTTGACTCACAAACTGCGATGAGAGCTTTGTACATGGTATGTATTGGAATAATACTGACAAACAATATTAACATTTAAAATACTAATGAAGTCTATGAAAATATAAATAAATAAACAGAATAAATTTTGCCCCAAATTGAGTTCTTAAGTAGTATTAAAAGGACTCACAGTTTAAACGTGATCCAAATAAAACCATGACTGTGATCTGAGCACAAAAATCCCTTGAAGTGTTCTGGCTCCGGACTCCATCATTCTCTGGGTAGAATACAATAATGCATACAAAATTTATGTGGATGCAAATTTTTACCTGTTTGAAAAGTTGAAGCTGGATGGCATTCTGAAGGAACACTCTCATGGCACTCAATCGATGGTTTACAAAGGTTTCTTCATTAAATGTTATTGGTTCACCCTGACAATGAACAAAAAAAACATTTAAAAATCTGAAAATAAATAAACATCTGCAGTGCTCTAGCGCAGTGATTTTCAATTGGTGGGTAAGGATGTGTACCATACTATCAGTGATAATTTTACAGTTTACCCCCAGCAAGTCCCAGGGACTCGCTGATCAGAAAAGTATAAGTCCCTTTATGCATTTAGAGAGTCCCAAATTTTGAATTCTGAAATGGTCTGCTTATTCAATTGCATATAATAACAACACAAACAACAACATATACATACAATTATAAACAAATGCTGCAAAAATTTAAATAATTCAAGCATACAAGATTTGCTGAGAAGTAGGTTCTTATTTCATCCCATGGTTCAGTCTTTGAGTTCATAAATTCTCCTCTCTTTACTCTGCTTCCAATGATGCAAGGCTTTCTCAAAGTCAACTTATTATCGCAAAAAACTACCCAACTTTAGCTGCTTCCTCTGTGATATCTCCACAATAAACTTTCGCAACACTTGTTCGCAACACTTGTTCTAACGTTACACAACTTGGCAATCGTCTGCTTCCACGAGGTGAAGCCCGATCTCGCCAATCTCGTCACGCGAGATTACTTAACGCCAGATCAAAACAACAAATCGGCGATTGTCAAACTGCGATCGTTGTGGGGAAAAAAGATGTACCGTAGCAGGCTTGAGGATTTCCGAAATTCGCGGTAACCCTTTTTCGGTTCCGTCGGATTACCCAATGGGAAAATACTGTAACTAATTTTGGGTTCCGTAAACGTTCATCATGGGAACCCATTTTTCAATTTCGACTGATATTCATAATGAAGAATTCTGATACTCAAAAGTATAATGTTTCAAGGGTAAATGTTTGAAAACTATGCATTAACAATGAACATTACATCAGCAGCTGTGTACTCCGGGTTTATTCAAAAAAATAAATGGATCAAAATATGGTGTACTCTTATGGCATCATGAATACAGCATACCACAAAATTACATCATAACTTCTCCTCAGCTGCTGGTTAACCTGGCCGTTCTTCGACCCACTTTTCTCCAGATTGTCGTTACGTTTCTCCATTTTCTGTTATCTCTTCTATTATTTTCTTCTCTTTTATTTCTTACCGCTATTTTTTATTTTTCTTCTTCGTGCTACCGCTATTTTTATTTTTATTCTTCGTGGCAGGGGTTCACTTTGGCCTGGGGAGTCAAGTTCAGCATTCGCTTCAATGATATCTGGCGCCACCTAGCGTTGTGAATGGGTGTAATGTCTAGAACCCGAATAAAAGACGACCCCCACTTTTTCAGTCTTATTTCAATGCAAAAAAACACCGTCTTATATTCGGGCCAATACGGTAATAGTAGGCATACCAATAATAATAACAATAATAATAATAATAATACACTTTATTTATAAGCACGTTTCAAAACACTCAAGGACACTTTGCAATCAAGAACAATAAAACCACAGATAAAATTATAGATAATAAAAGATTAATTTAAATTAAGTGTGCGATTTTGAATAGATAGATTTTGAAATGGGATTTGAATGTGAGAAGAGAATTAATATCACAGATGTTGGGTGGAATTGAGTTCCAGAGTTTGGGGGCAGACCGGCTGAAAGCTCTGCACATGTAGTGAAGCCGTGATAAATGAAGCGCAACTGGCAAACAGTCCAGGATGAAGTTTGCCTCTTGCTGAAACTCAGCTGGGATTGATTCCAGCTCATCATTAAAAAGAGAAAAGTCAATGGATGGATAGATGATTTCTGGTCTGTCTGTCTATTTGTATTGTGCATGGTGGCTGTAATCAACACAGCACAAGTTCTAAAATTGGGAAAGGTTTGTTTGGGTTAAGCTTTAGTTCCGCCTCTTCCTTTTGGCGTTCATTAAGGTTGTTTTAAAGAGCTGTTGCTCGCAGTTTCTTAATTGCGCTAATTAAATAAATGAATGAATGAAAAATTGCTCTGAACATGATGTTTAAATATCACATGATGACTATTTCATATACCCACTCGGTGTAGTGTTGTTTACATGTTGTCTAAGAAAACAATTTGAGAAAGTGTCGCATATATCACCATCAGTGTTGGGGGCATAAAAAAAAAAACAAAACAAAACAACACCCCCCCCAAAAAAAAATAAACAAACAAACTGTGGTTTCTTTCTGTGTTAAATATGTTATCTGTAGTGTGAAACGATTTACTGACCAACTCAATCTGAAGAGCATTTCTGTAGCTGCCAAACAGAGCCGCCTGACTCTTGAGGAAGGCACGAGCCACACCATCGCCTGGGGTTGTTGAAAACTTCCTCAGCCGACTTTTTAGAGATGAAACCTAATGGAACAATTCCCCAAAAAATAAATAAATCTAATCTATATGAGCATCATCACACACGTATACACACCCTTGTATATCCGCCTTTATTGTTCCTGTATTTTCCCCGCGACGTGAACTGATCTGCTGAGCGCTTGAATGGACTGAGCAGCTCGACGGTCGGGCCGTGTCGCACCCCCCCCCCCCCCCCCCCCCCCCCCCATCATTACATGTTATGTCTTGTGACTTGTTGCAACTGTCATACGCTTGTTTACGTGCTGGGGTCTTTTTTTCTCCTGGACTTAAATTATCCTCAGGATAGTTCGAGCATGTTTTTTTTCCCTCTCCCTCCCTAGTGGTTTCCTTTCTGAACTAAGATCCTGGGGCGCTGTGCACACAGCGAGTACCGACAGGCCCTTTGCACTGTATCCCATGTACGTCATTGTTTTTCATGTTTCTTGTGCAGAGCGTGCCTGTTAAGTCCTAATTGCCCCACGGGGATAAATAAAGTTTTCTGAATCTGAATCAGCTACTAAAAAGTCACATTCACATTTAATTTAAGGTACAATGTAGAAAGTCTAAAACTGAAACATTCATCTCAGGATTGGTGATTGGCAATTTGTTTTGCATTGCAATTTTGTGTAATAACCAAATTAACATCAGGCTTGGTTTTTTTGCCTGCTTAATATTGAGTGCCATGAGAAGCTGGATGATTATATAAATATATTATACGGGTACAGTGTGTGTGTTTATATATATATATATATATATATAGAGAGAGAGAGAGAGAGAGCGAGAGAGAGAGAGAGAGAAAGAGAGAGAGAGAGAGAGAGCGAGAGAGAGAGAGAGAGAAAGAGAGAGAGAGAGAGAGAGCGAGAGAGAGAGAGAGAGAAAGAGAGAGAGAGAGAGAGAGCGAGAGAGAGAGAGAGAGAAAGAAAGAAAGAAAAGTTGCATTTTTTGGTATCAGGACTTCTAATACAGATAGAAGCTTACTTTCTTTTTTTCAACGTAGTCTCCCGACTCTGTCAACCCAGCCGCTGGGGGGCAGTGCCCTCCCCCGGGGGTGCACTGTTCCCCAGTGCCGGTCCCAAGCCCGGAGAAATGGGGAGGGTTGCGTCAGGAATGGCATCCGGCGTAAAACTTTTGCCAAGACGACCATGCGAGTTGGTAGGACGGTTTACAGGGGCGGATGGACATTACTGACTCGCTGTGGCGACCCCTGACAACGTAGTCTCCCGACTCTGTCAAACACTTTTCCCATCTGTGCACAAGCCTCCATGTTCCCTCAGCATAAAAATATTTGAACTGATGTCTCAGCCAGTCGCTCACAACACTTTTGACTTCATCGTCACTTTCAAACTTCATGCCAACTATTGTGAACAAGCAAGATGACTCCTTCTGATTGATGACCCTAGCATTTATTCTTTCTGTCTTTCTTGACCTGCGTTAGCAGGTCACAGCAGTTGGCATGAAGTTTGAAAAACAAAGAAAACTGAGCTGCTGATGATAGGCATTCATGAATTAATGTGAGCGGAGTGGGCTCTGCACCCCGGCAGAGGGGACAAGGATGACTAAACGTCTGCTAATATTTATGTAAACGTTTTTCTTTTAAGTTTAAAATGTATTACATTAACTATTATCCCGCATCACATTGTAGCTAGAGGTACAATCCTGATGACCTTTTAGACCAGGGGTGCCCAACCTCTTTTGACCAAAGATCTACTTTTCAAGCATCCAACCTCCCGCGAACGTACCGCACGTGCATGCATACACTTACACACACATACATGCGCGCATACACATGCACGGGCATGCTATGATGAGCAACCGCCATAACAGACCCTAAAACATGACCGAAACAGAAAAATAAACGAGCTATAAGATAATACTGAGTTTTTGAAAAGGATATCACTGCCTACCTTAGTGGGAGACCTGACACAGGGAGGCAGGGATGCACTTTTGTAGCATGTTAAGTGCAGAAACATCACTTATCGTGGCTCGCGTGTACCATTTTAAATTGCTTCTCCTGGTGCTCCAGATTTCGATTTTTTGACAATGCCATCGGTGAATTGCCGATCAAACAAACTTTGAATGAGAATAAACAAAAAATATATACAGTATGTCTCAACGGCTCTCCTAACCACTAGCTGCAAGCACGAAGTGCTGACCGCAAACAACTTCCTGCAATGGAGGTCATGCGTCACCGTCGGTTACAGGTGACCTTTTTTGGGGGGTGGAGAAACTGAAACTGAAAGTTGTAAGTACTTATGTACATGTGATTTGTTAGATTTTTATTTGAAATAAATTTGTTAGAATAAAAAAAAAAAAATTATTATGGGATGTTGCGTGTCGAATTTTGAGGATGGTCATGAATATATTCCATTTTGGAATGAAACTGTAACACAACAAAAAGTGCTATGCATACAGTTTCCGGTCGCACTGTAATGTTGCTGAGGTTGTTTAATGCTTTGCGTGCGTAGGACCATCTTGGTCATCAAAATGGGTGAGGAATGACAGGATAGAAAAGACAAAAAACATGTGATTGCTCCTCACCACATCATGGGGTAGGCTTTGAAGATCGTTATAGGGTGTTTCAAGGGTGTTTGTGTCCACATTCAAGATCACGACATCCTCCATAGCCATTCCTTGAACTTTCTAAAGAAAAGAAATCAACGTCATTCCAAGAAAATCAAGATACACAATGTACAAATAAAATCTAATGTTTATTTGTATAATATAAGATAAAGGACGCACGTGTGTGTGTGTGTGTGTGTGTGTGTGTGTGTGTGTGTGTGTGTGCGCGCGCGCTTTTAATAAATTTCTAATGAACCCTTTATTTTGTCATCTATTGCATTTAGTTTCATGACTTGAAATATCAAAATTAGATGATGAAAGAGAAAATAACTAATATATCAATCAGAATATGTTTTGCCCAGACAGTAACAAGGACATCCTTATAGCAACCTACACACATCTTCAAAATAGTTGGTACTCCTCTGTTCATAACATTAATAAAAGTGATGACGTAAGATTTTTTTTTTAAAGAAAATTAATCTATGAAAATCTGACTTTGGTTTTGAATTGTGGTTCAACAGAATTATTTTAATAAATAAATTCAAAAAACAAGCCTGAACAAAACTGATAGCACCCATAGAAAAGACAAAAATGATTTGACCGTAGTAACATGTTCAACTAAGATGTGTCCAAGCCTATAAGTTGTCATTCATCCTATTAAAAGTATGAGAAGTAGCCACTGTGCTGCTTGGTAATGTGTGTGAAGACATTTTCATGGACCACAGGAAGTGAGTGTGATTTCCTGGCAATCTGTTCAGGGTGTACCCTGCATACTGCCCGAAGTCAGCAGGGCTAGACTTCAGCAGGGATAGGCTCCAGTACGCCCGCCACCCCCCGTGAAGATTACCAGTAAGTGATTCGATGATGGATGGACGCATGAAGTGACTTTATCAGGGAAAGGGCCAGATGACCAAGGAGGACAACACTTTTGAAAATAAAAAAATTAAAATTAAAAAAAAAGAGGACAAAATCCACATCGAAAAGCCACAAAGCTTTTGGAAGAATGCCATATGGGCAGATGTACCCTTATCTTCTGGCCTCCTTCCACAGGTTATCTCTGCACTTAACTCATTCACTCCCAAAGACGTTTTTAAACGTCTTTTCAGACTTGGTCGAGAATTGGCTGGTACTGAATAAGTTTTAAGAGTTCATTTTAAGAAGATGCTATTTGTTTTAGAGTCTCAAAATGGTGTCGCCACACTGTTACCTCTCTGAGATGTTTCATCCCTACACTCCAGCCCGGTGCCTCAAGTTAGCTGAGCACGTGCTCCTGGAGGTACCGAAGTTCAATACAATACTTTCCAATACATCCTGATTTATATACCGCTTTCACAACAGCTGCAGCTGTAAAAAAGTGCTTAACAAAAAGCGGAAGCTCAGACAGTGTAGGGGTTCTTCTGTTGCTGGTCTCAAACAATGCAATGACCTCCCGTGTAACATTAGACAAGCCCCATGACTGTCCGTTTTTAAAACTCATTTTTATTCTTTTGTGTTAATCACAGCATGAGACTTGAGCCCTTCTTTTAGTGTCTGAAAAAAGACGCTGTCAATTGTTTTTAGTGTTGTTCCTGGTTTATTGCTTATAAAATATGTTATGTTTGATTGTTTTGTTTGATTTTTAAATATGTGCAGAATTTTGCTTTTGCTGTCATTTTTAAAGTGTGTTTTAAAAAAACAGCTTTCCGGGACATTGAAAGAGAAGCATTTTTTAGATTAAAAAAAAAATAAATTAATGCATCTGAATTTCATACTTTCAACGAGCAGATTACTGACCTCCATCAGGCTGGAATGGACTCCAATCAGGTAGGGCATTGGAGCACTGAAAAGAAAATCATGTTATCCCTCAAATTTAATGGAGTTTTTTGGTCAGGTTGAATAAATCTTAGCATGGGTGAAAATAAAGATAAAGTTACAAAACTGTTGCTGATCAGTGATAAGCAGTTGAAGAAAAGAGAAAATGTATTACCAGTATTCCCAGTGACATGTCAATGCATTTTTTCACAATGCTATACATACACAGCAGGGTATAAATACACATGTGGGATGTGTCTGGTAAAATGTCACGGTAATGAAAACAGTACTCAGAATTAGTCCTGCTAGAGGAGAAGGGAGGGTGAGCAGTTGCTCAACGGCATAAAGCAGCCCCAGAAATGTGCACTGTAATTCTTAATCCTTGGGATAATTTGACAAAAGGATGTCACAGGCATATTAAATACCTGCAAATGTTTTGAAAATGTATGGCTTCAAATTTTTTTGTGTAAATTTTTAAATGTGGAAAAAAAAAATTTAACTCGTATATAAACTTGCTATTCACAAAAACTAGCAAGCAATTGGAAAAAAGGATATTGAACAGATTTTTCAAATGTAAAAATTGCTCTACATCAAAGACGGTTTAGTCTTATTTGCATTATATATATGAAAACCACATGGGTTAAGTCTCGCCTACAAGTATTTCAATAGGAGCCAACAAACTCACCAGCAGTAGTCTAATAGATGCTGTGGCAGGACTGGAATGTAAACATGTTGCCAGTGCATTGGATATAACATGGCAACAGACCCATGGACACAAGCTGTTAACTGTTTACAAGAACAGAGAGGAAAAAAAGGTTAAAATGGAAACTATATCACAGTGAGTGAGTGAGTGAGTTCGTGTGTGTGTGTGTGTGTGTGTGTGTGTGTGTGTGTGTGTGTGTATATATAGGTCCTCAAAAATGTGCATATTGTGATAAAGTTAATTATTTTCTGAAATGTACTGATAAACATTAGACTTTCATACAGTATATTTCAATATTTTAGATTCATTACACACAACTGAAGCAGTTTAAGCCTTTTATTGTTTTGATATTGATGATTTTGAAAAGACCTCAAATATTTCAGTTGGTGTGCAATAAATCTAAAATATAAATATGAGAGTAGAATTTTTATCATTACATTATGGAAAATAATAAACTTTATCACAATATGCTAATTTTTTTAGAAATACCTGATAAAAATTCTAGAGTGGGGAGAAGGAAATGCCAAAATGCCTGAAGTCTAGTGTCAAGTACCCACAGTCAGTGATGGTCTGGGGTGCAATGTCACCTCCTGGTGTTAGTCCACAATGTTTTATCAAAGGCAGGGTCAATGCAGCTAGCTATCGGGAGATTTTGGAGCACTTCATGCTTCCATTTGCTGAAAAGCTCTATGGAGATGAAGATTACATTTTTCAGCACGACCTGGCACCTGCTCACATTGCCAAAACCACCGTTAAATGGTTTAGTGACCATGGTATTATTGTGCTCAATTGGCCTGCCAACTCCCCTGACCTGAACCCCAAAGAGAATCTGTGGGATATTGTGAAGAGGAAGTTGACAGACACCAGGCCCAACACTGTGGATGAGCTTCAACACATTACTTTGACAGGTATTGCAGAAAATCAGTAAAAACATGGGGACTCAACTTACAGTGCTCAGTGTGCTGCAGCAGATGAGGATCCGACGTTCATAAAGCATACTAGCGTAGAGTTGAAGCATGTTATTCACATCGACTGCTAAAAAATACTCTGTCAGGTTCCTCTGCAAGAGCCAAACAAAAACTTGTGTTTGTTAGGAAACATAAAATACATGGTGCACCGTGAAACATCCCTTAGTTCAAATAAATACAGCATTATTGAGGG
>NW_017804808.1:52149-72464 GCF_001891065.2 Hippocampus comes
AAAGAAAGTCAACAATTGTGGCGTCAATCTGACACAAAAGCATCACAAACTACTATTAAATGACTAAAGAAAATAGGTGCAAAGAAAACCTGAAACAAACAAAAACAATTTTTCATTCTCAGGTAATTGTCATTCTTCATTCATGCATCTAATTTAAATGATGTACAATACTTGTGTTGCCAGCTTGGCAACTGTCACTACATCGACTGATTTCTTTTTCCTGACCCTATGGCAAGTCATTTTCAAAAAAGCTACTACACACAAATCCATCCGGTCATCCAAATTGGCTAAATTCCTGTCCCTTGACCAGCAGTTATTTCTCTTTTAGGAATTTCCAGCAATTGTGTGCATGTATAATTAAGTCAACATTTATAATGCCTACTGTATATAGATACAAATAAAATCTAATGAAGTCATACTTTGCTGTCAGTGTGCTCTTTTCTATTGAATAGACCTGTCGGAACCTTTCTATGCATGCTCGGCGTCGTGTGGGTTGTGTGAAATTTTTCAATGAGCAAATCAAGCATTCAACTGAATATGGCCTTACGCAAACGTGCATTGTGCTCATATTTAACAAAGATGGAATAGATCGTGGGCGGCAACGTGGACAACTGGTCAACACGCTGGACTCACAGTGCAGAAGTGCAGGGTTCGATTCCTGTGTGGAGTCTGCATGTTCTCCACATGCTGCGTGGTTTTTCTCCGGGTGCCCCGGTTCCTTCCCACATTCCAAAAACATACACGGTAGGCTAATGGAACACTCTAAAGCAGTGGTGTCCAAACTACGGCCCGCGGGCCAACTGCAGCCTGCGGGTTTGTTTTTATTGGCCCGCAGCAAATTCTGAAAATATAGTTGAATATGGCCCGCACATGGCCCTTGAGCTCAACTCTTTTGAACCTCTCAGTTTCAACACTAGATGGAGCCAGTAACGGAAAAGATGCTCCTCCATGAAACAAAATTAAGCAAAGAAAAACATTTACCACGAGTCACCAGAAATGGCAGCACCAAAGAAACGAAAGATAGCCAGTGAGTGCAGAAGATTTCAAACACGGTGGGAGAATGAATATTTCTTCAAAGAAATCAACGGAAAATGTGTCTGTTTGATTTACGATGAAGATGTTGCCGTGATGAAGGAGTACAATGTCCTTCGCCACTATGAAACCTAGCATCAGCGCTACGCATCGTACACAGGTGCCGAACGAGCACAGAAATTCAAGCGAATGGCAGCAAGCCTGCAAGCTCAACAACAGTTTTTTTTTTCGTGCTCACAAAATACAGGACAATGCCACAGCAGCATGCTATGAAGTCGCTCAACTTATTGCCCAGCATGGCAAACCATTCTCAGATGGTGATTTCATAAAGCAGTGCCTCATTAAAGTCAAGGAAGTAATCTGCCCGGAAAAAGTGCAGGATTTCAACAACGTGAGCTTATCCAGAAATACAGTGGTGTGGAGAATCAAGGACTTGTCAGCTAACCTGAATCTTCAACTGAGAGACAAAGCTTGTGCTTTTGATTTTTGCTCGATAGCATGCGATGAGAGCACAGATGCCACAAACACTGCACAGCTGTTAATTTTTTTGCGGGGAATCGATGATAATTTTTGCTGTACGGAGGAGCTGCTTGATATGATGAGCCTAAAAGGCACGACGGGTGGCCCGAGCCTTTGCTTATTTTTCTGTATTTGACCCTCACCCAAAAAAGTTTGGACACCCCTGCTCTAAAGTGTCCGTAAGTGTGATTGTGAGCACGGATGGTTGTTTGTCTGTTTGCGCCCTGCGATTGGCTGGTAACCAGTTCATGGTGTACCCTGCCGACTGCCCGAAGAGAGCTGGGATAGCCTCCAGCACACCCCGCAACGCCTGTGCGGATAAGCAGTTCAGAAAATGGATGGATGTAATAGATTGTGTGGTATTTCTTTATGGTTGCTGATGGTGCAGTGGTACACATGCTGGACTTGCGTGCGGGCAGCGTGGGATCGGTTCCCACTCAGTGACAGTGTGAATGTGGGTATGAATGGTCGTTTGTCTCTATATGTGCCCTGCAGGTGACTGGCGACCACTTCAGGGTATAGTCTGCCTTCCGCCCAAAGTCAGCTAGGATAGGCTCCAGCAACTCCCCGTGACCCTGTTCTGGATAAGCAGTGTTGAAAATGGATGGATGGATGGATGGATGGATGGATGGATGGATGGATGGATGGATGGATGGATGGTATTTCTTCACTTTTTTGAGAGGAAGAGATTCCACGTGCTATTTGACCCAAACGTTCTGCAAAAGTTCCATAAGGAGGGGAAAAAAAAAATCAACAAGCTCAAAAACAACAAATCTTATCAGTCAAATATAACATTGCCATTTCTGCGGCGGTATTTTAAAAGCAAAAAGAGCTCTATTAAAGAACCCGCCCGGAAGCCAGCACTTGTTGCCATCGTCGCTGGATTTGAAATCACAAAAAAATTGAAATCACAAAAAAATAAATAAATAAAAGTTCAAGTCCTGTACTGGTTTTCTCTCAACGATTTTGCATGAGGGTATCGGTAGACACTGTTTTGTATGCTCAAGGAGCGAGATTTGATCCTTGTCGAAGAAAAAATGGAAAACACTCACGTTCTCTGGAATTCTGGGGAGCTCTTTTAAGTCAGGTACAGTGAAGTAGAAATGCTGGAATCAACAGAAAACCAAATCATCATTAGAAGGTTTTAAGATAATATTTACCATTGGTGTAATCGTCATCTTTTGTCATTATCCAGAGCGCGATGGAGTGCCACACTTGAAAATGTGTCGTCAGTGTGCCACAGCACACTTTTTGTGGTAACACTGAAACCAAACTGTTGTTCAAGACAACTGCACACCATACCTCACAAGTTTTTATCTAGCATGATTAAAGCTCCATGTGTTTTTTGTTTTGTTTTGTTGCACAAAAATTTGCACAAAGGAAATGGCATAAATTACCAGAGCCCAAGAGAGATGTTCAAGTAAAAAATCAATTTGATTAAACACATACACACACACACGCAGACACACACACACACACACACACACACACACACACACACACACACACACACACACACACACACACACACACACGTATAGTCTGGTTTACCTTAGTATATTTCCACTGATGATTTAGCAACAAATTTTCAGACCAAAATAAATTTGAGCAACAACACACACGTACATCCAAAATTCCAACTTTGGACGGTAGAACTCAAAACTGTGCAAATGTAATGGCAAAATTGCTGGCTTCACAAGCATTTTTCATACTTATGGGTGCCGAATCATACCAGTGAACTGTGATGGGGGAAATGTTTACCTGCTACACAAAATACATCGAGGTCTACATATTTGCTTTTTTTTCCAAGTTAATTCTTATCTTAAACAAAAATGATGATCAAATGATGTAGTGACTAGTGACTCACCATAGCAAGATGAACAGGGACACCAGGCTCAGGAATGGAAAGGGTGTGTAAAGACACCAGGAGATCCCGGAAATTGATTTCCTAAAGCATTCAAAAAATTAAAGATCGATGAAAATGAAGAATATCCTACAATAAATATTACACTATATTTTCTTTTAACGTGTCTTTCTCAAGTGTCCGTATGCCATTTATACAATTTATTCATAAAGTACTCCAATCCAACTTTCACACTGTTCACCTTTAGTACATTTGCATTTATTTAGTATGTTGCTGCTACAACTACACTGATGACTGAAGAAATGAGGAATCTTACAAATATTGCCAAATTAAATTTCAGGGCAGTGTTATTTTTAGTTGGCTTTGAATGGGGTTTTCATTCAACTTTGTAGGTTGGTGACACAGAGTGACATTTTGCAGACATTTATTGATATGTTTTTAGCCGACATTAATACCAAGTTACAATACCTTTATTTTCCTTACCTGGCCAAACACAGTGTAATCTGCAATGATATTTAGCAGTTTATAATACACATCAAACCAGGGCAGGTAGCTGGAGAATACAAAGAAACCTTTAGTTGGAAATTTGACAGCTCAGGACAATTTTGATAGAAATTCCAAAATAATGCAGTTGCACAATATATGAAACAAATAAAACAGAACAAAAAAGTAAACATGACGCTCACCTAAGGAGACAATAGCAGGTGTGTGAGCTTGACGAGAGGCGACAAAACCCAAATCTGTGTTTACTGTTGATGTCAGTCAGCACAAATGTGAAATTTTGGTCCATCTGGTTGATCATGACACTGCAGAGAGAAAAGGTTTGACAACAAAATGTCATACTTACGAGTATTCAAAACAGTGCGGTTCATGCTTGAAAACCATTCTATATGAAGAAAAACAATGGTGGGTACAAGATTTACTGGAAGAGGTTGCAGTAAAAACTATAAAAATATCCATTAACTTTGTGATGTCAATTGGTCGCTGCCTTTGCAGTTATTACAAGCAAAGTATTTAGCCCAAATGTTATTTCTTATATAATTAAATCTATTTTAATTTTTTTGCTCATCAAAAATGTGGCTTTTCTTTTCAGAGTTCTTTTGTTTGACGTTAAACCCATATGATTTTAGTTTGCGGCAAAAATGAAATTATTGGCCTTGTTGTTGCTGCGCTCTTGGAGGGGAGTGTAACTGATAGGTTAGACGGGCAGACAGACACAGACAAATAGACAAAGAGAAGAGCAGAAAATTGTCTAAGTGTACCTATCCAAGCAGAACGGAAAGCAGAACTTTGGCACCGTCTTAATGGTTTCCTGTTGAAGACATGAAAATTCTTAGCATGGCAATGTTATGTATGAAAACAGCACAATATACTGCGGCTACTTTATAAAATAAACAACTCATTTTACATTTTTGCCATAATTTTTTCCAATTCTATGACCATAAACCAAATTGTTAATAGTTTAGCTGCATCTCTGTGAGGTCAAATTATTGTTTTGCTGCAACAAAAATGTGAAGGGCAAAATGATAAGGCCTCCGGGAATGAACAGTCAATGGTCAGTGTTGCACCTGTACGATGAACGAAAGCTTATGAAGTCTTCAGATTTTGGGCGAAGGTGAAGTAAACGTAGTGGACTTCTGGCTATTGAACGTTTCTGCAAACGCGTTCATTCTTGCGCCTGTGAATGGCTTTTGAACAACCATTCAATTTTTTTTCTATTTGTCTTCCAGGAGAAAACGCGGCTAAACACATGGAAAACAAGCTTTGACATGTTGGGGGATAAACACCTTATTTGGCAACCAAAGGAGCCTCGCATCGCTGCATGCATCAACAAAATATAAAGCATTATCCCACTAATTGCCCACGAGTCTGAGCGTATGTGTGTGTGTGTGTGTGTGTGTGTGTGTGTGTGTGTGTGTGCTGTCAGGCAATCACATTTTTAAAAATAATAGCACAATTTTCCGTAATTCTGATTAATCACATTTTTCTACTTTTACTTGCTTGTAACAAATATTTACCTGAGTAAAATATTGGAATTTATGTAAAATTGTCAATTAAACGCATTCATACTATTGATTCAAAGACTGTTCTACTAGGTTTCTTTCATTCTTGAATACAATTCGTCTGTATAATACCACTGTTGCAACAAAACAATCAAAACTGACTCAGCTTTTCCATTCATGTTTCGTTCTGCCCATGAGGACCATCATCCATCTTGAGAGTAAACGGGTGCAAATGTACAGTCGGCGAGGTTGGGGAACTGGCCATGTCGTGTCCTCTACATGCGGAGGAGTCAAGGGAATGGTGACCGCTAATCATTGTTTGGAACGTCATCACTGAAGTAAAAAAATTGAGCTGTCAGTCCTGCTAAAATGGAGGCAAGCTGCTAGCCACTGCGCCTGAGTTAGGTGGAGTTTTTTTTTTTTTTTTTTTTTTTTTTTGTGTAACATGATATACCTCAGACTTAAGACAGATGCGATAGTGGTTTGGCTATGCATGTCTCGCATTGCTCACTGTGGTCCAAGGAATCCATCCATTCATTTTCTAATCCAAGGATCCTCAAAAGAGTCACGAGCATGCTGGAGCCTAATCCCACCTGTCCTCGGGCAGCAGGCGGGGTACACCCTGAACCGGTTGCCAGCCAATCACAGGGCACACATAGGCGAACAATCATTGACGCGAACAATCACACCTAGGGACAATTTAGAGTGTTTCATTGACCTGCCATGCATGTTTTTGGAATGTGGGAGGAAACCGGAATACCCGGAGAAAACCCACACAGGCACAAGAAGAACAAGCAAACGCAAACTCAGGAAGGCCGGAGCCGAAGTCGAACCCTGGAGCTCTACATTGTGAGGCCAGCATGCTAACCAGTCGACCACCGTCACCCGATCCAAGGAATGCTCAAGAAATTTTTATGAATGCTCAGACGCATAGAAAATTGGAGTGAACATTGACTACAAGTAATGGGCAAAACTTCTAATACAGACACAATAAAAGGAAATGCAAACTAAAAGTTGGAAAAAACAGACCTCATCTTGGAAGTCTTCCGGGAATTTCCTTCGGATTGCAGGCTCTGGTAGAAAAACAAAATGCAGATATTTAAAATTATAAACATACAAAACAGAAACAAAGTAGGCTGTCAAAAAGCAATGAGTCCAATTTAATTTAACCGAGGTGATTTTTTTTTCAGATTTTTTTTCAAGGTTCATTGATTTGATAATTATTTGAAAGTTTATTCAAAACAAGTTTTGTTTAAGCCTGTACTCTTGCCATTTCAGAAATTGTTGGATGCTCGTGAGAAGCAGAGCTGTTATTGAATGCCATGCTTTCTTCGATGGATGCTCTTTTGGACTCGGGCTTAAAGCGATGAACCCATCTCATACCCAGTCACTACACTCTTGAGACAAATTTTGTCGCCTTTGTGACACCCAAGGAGCTCCCAAGAAATTGAAAATTGATCCTACTTGTGCACATCTCTGAGTTGTTTGGGAACCTACCTGGGAAGCCTTGGCAAAGCCGAGCTCTTTCATGATTTTGCAGGACTTCTATAGCTTATTCCCAGAAATTCAGTGACGTCACAATGGTGATGCCTCTCTGATCAGTGTCTAGTCCCAAGCACTTTTCCCAGAAAAATGGTCTGTCGATCCTTTGCTTGTCACACAGGTCACTTAAAGCAAGCTCTAGTTCTTATTGTAGCTTCCCCACCCACATTTTGCAACCGTTTGAAAATGTTTAGTAATGGTTCAACTAGTGACGGCCAAATGAAGCCTCATGAAACAATGAAGCTTTGCAGCCAATTGGTTTGTACATGATTTGAAGCTTCATGGTGCTTCATTTGCTCTATGGTGCCACAATGATCTCGAAGCCCAAGAAGTCAGCAGTGTTGAGAATTCTATGGCTGTTTGTGTAAGGCAGGGGTGTCAAACTAATTTTTGTTGTGGGCCACATTGTAGTTACGGTTTGCCTTGGAGGGCGCCATTATGAATTTTGGGAAACCATATAGATGTTTAATCACATCTACATATTATATACTCAGTGCACAACAAATTGATGAATAACTAATTTTAAAATCAGAAGTCAAGAATAATGACTGTGGTTATGGATTACACATGACAATTTGAATTTTTGGTTCAGACTTTAACAAGCATCACAGAACTTGACATGCTTGATTTGTTTTCGCGGGCCACATAAAATGATGTGGCGGGCCAGACCTGGCCCCCGGGCCTCGACTTTGATACTTACTTAGTGTAAGGAAATGTTATGAATATTCTTGTGTCATTATATGAACAAAATGAAACAAGTGCTATAAGGATAATTTGTTATTCATTTTTATTTGGAAATAATAGCTTTCCCAGTGTTTGGCTTTAACCGGTTTCTTTTTTCGGAAAATATTTCACCAGCTTTAGAAGATATTCTTTCATAGGGCACAGATGAACCTCGGGTGCAGAGAAATGCAAGTGCCAGATCATATAAATGTGGATATGTGTTTCTATGTCTCCCAGTACACTAACGGATTGTTCATTCTGTCAATATTTGGTTCGTATCGGTTCCTTGATCAACTCTTCATTAATCACTCTTCAGGCAAACAACTAATGTCATTACATCACGGCTCTCAATCAGCTTGCTATGCTAGCGAATTCAGGATTTTAGCCTCTGTAAATGGATGGAATGTGGCTAAAAAACCCCAGCTTTCATTTGCGGACTGTCCAAGGGGCCTCAAAATCAGGTGTCTACTTGGGATGAGCCTGAGTTTGTCGATCAATTAATCTGATTATAATCCTGATTCAGACTGACAATCGCATCATACAACGCTGCCATTGTGTGAGACACCACCTTCCTCCCCAAATGCCAGTGTCCCTTGTCTTGTCACCCAGCCTTTAATAATCCCCGAAATACCTGTTGCCGCTGAGGAAGAACTCATGCAACTTGGCAGAACCTGCCTCTCCCCAGAGGAAAACGCCCAGCAGGTTTCGCAGGGTATTTCTTTGCATCTATTATGGAGGATCCGGGCACTTCATTAATCAGTGCTCATGGCGACCCAGGACTCCGCTTGTGATCACAGACCACAGCCTTAGGTTGAGTAACACTAAGACCTCGAGTGAATCTTCTCAGTGGATTAATTTGCCTGCCACTGTGTCCTCCCACAACAACTGCGTCTCTCTTGAGGTGTTGGTTGATTCAGAGGCAGATGACAATCTTATTGATGAAGAGTTTGTGCCTCAAACGCACATCGAGGTGTCAAGATCGAGCATCAAGGAGCTTCCATGGACAACGTTCAATCAAGCGACGTCTGATGTATACACTGAACCAAACCTGTTTCTAAGGTTTGCTCTGCAGTAGGCCGCCATTTCTCAAATGCATTTGGCCACATAAAGAAAATTAAAAACGTTTTGATGATTCTTTGCTGTTTTTTTTCTCCATTCAACGTAATGCATAAGCAACATGATATCTAGAATTTTTTTCCCCTAAAGGTCATTCCAAATGTGCACTATGAGTATTGGTGGTGGAGGGAGCGGGGGAGGCGGCTTGGGACACACCGATCCCGATTGTCTTTGCATCTGCAAAAGTGCAGTGTGGTGCCCCTGCCAAGAGGAGTGGTGTCAGGTGGGGCTATTGCAAAGCAGAAAAAGTGCTGCAGCTGGTTCAATGCTGATTCAAAGTCAGAAACACATTGTTCTTGGTTGGTCTGTATTCCATTAAAATATTGAATCAATGTCTGTGAGTTTGATTTCAAAATTGATGCAAAGCGAGTCAGGTTTGTTCAACAGGTCCGCTCTCAGTTCGGTGAGCATGTTAAAATAGCATTGTCAACGTTGGCTGTGGCAAGATTTTTTTCAAGGTTCAACGCGTAATAGATGTCATAATTGTTTATGAGGATAGTTTCGGCAACATTTTAGGTTTGGTTGGGATTTAGTTGTGGTAATTTAGGGTGAATAATAAGAACAATAACATACAATAAAAATAAAATACAGAATGCTGCTCCTCTCCCCAGCTCACGAAACAGAAGTCACATTTTGCATTTTTTGGGGTGTTAATTTAAACAATCTTAGGTTGGATTTTTTTAATAGCGACTAACAGCTAAAATTTTTCAATCATCAACATGGCATCCTCTCCCAGCTTTCTTCGATAATACGCATCCATCAATGGTTTGATTTTATTATTATTTTTACCATTTGGTTGTTGGCTAAGAATGGTAAAATGTTCCTCAAAAATGTTGCTTTTTTTAAGAAAGAGTCTTAAGAAACCAGTGGCGGGCCGTGCATTTCAACCTATTGCTTTTTTTAAGAAAGAGTCTTAAGAAACTTACCTGAGTTTTGAGTGGCTGGATGAACAACCTCCATATATACCTCAAAAGCAGATGCTGGACTTTCCCTAGAGAAGAAAAAAAAAATTCGATTACAATTTTCACCTTTTTTGCTTGGCTGAACAACTGTTACTAATACATGATAAATAAGACTTAACTCAATAATAAACAATCAACTAGTTTTCTTTTATTTCGATAATCAACACGATTTCTTTCTTAAATTTAAACTGCATAATTGTGCATTGCAGCAAACTTGATTGTCCTGTCTAGAAACATTAGTAGATGAGAGCATGGGCTGTGGAACCCGTTAGAATCACAGTAGTGCGTATGCCTGTTGAAACAGAACTTTTGAGTGAGCCCAGATTGTAAAAAATGGATGGAACTTTAATTTTGTCAGGCTGTAAGCACCAAAGGTTAAGCCCGTATATCACTGAGCTGCAAAGATTTGCAGGTGTGTGTGCAGGTAGAGAATGTTTTTTTTTTTTTTTGTCAGTGTTGCATACAATTTGGAAGCAGTCGCAAAGGCATTCACCAGACATTCCCAAACAGCAGAGATAGGCATTCCATCCCAGACGGATGCCCATTTTGGGGACGGAGGATGAGATGTTTTTTTAAAAAGGACAGAAGTGGGTTTTTATCGATCCCTTCAATCGTCCCTAACCGGGTTGAGTATGTGGTTTCGGGAAGCAAAATAACAAGGCCAGAGGGCAGCCAAACACTGTATTTTCTTAACAGGCTGTGAACAGCACAACACTAGTTCGTATGACTCATTTATTCGCCATTAGTGAACTCCTCTCCTTCCTTTTTCATCTCAACAGTATTTTTATAGCAACACTGCCACGTAGTGTACGTATCACTGTGCTCTTTGATGGAGTGTTTTCCTATACTGCTGTTAAACCTACTGCTCGTAAGTGCAGTCATCAAGTTGTTTCTCTGATGCCTTTGATCAACTTTTTCTCTTCAAACACAGAGGAACTCAGCTCTTCTTGCCAAAATGTATTGGATTCTCTGGCTCCATTGAAAACAATGCAACCAAAAGTAAGACCCCAGCCATAAACAGAAGCACCGTGGGTAGTACACAGTCAGGAACTTGTACATGTAGCAGGCTGTTCTTCACATTAACCCTTTCATGCACCCTGTAACCTGAAAACATGATAAGCTGTCCACTGTTGTAACCGCTGTCACTCAAAGGGTTGATCTTCTTTCTTCTACTATTACCTTTTAAAGGAGAACCAAAAATTGGAATCATGATTTCAATTTTGATTAATTGTCCAGTCCTAAGTTATTGAGCAAATCTCATGTCAGAATTGAATGTTAGCATTCCCTCGTGCAAAATAGCGCAAACAAAAAAAACAATACTGCTGATATTTTAAATTAAAACAGTACTTCGTACTTTCTGTTTAATATTCTGTGTTTCATTTAAATAACTGGTCCCACAGATTCATTCGTCTTTAGCGATTCTGTTTTCAGATGTTATAAGGGAAGTCAAATGAATCAGTTCTCATCTGTGAAAATTAACCCTCAGTACTCAAAATAACAGATAGATTGGATTGGAAAGTGTTCCCTCTTCTCTCATCTGACGTATGAGGTGAAGTCCTCCGTCATTTCCAGTCTATGTTGTCCTGTATTATTTAAAATTTAAATGTAGTTACTGTTTTGCTGTCATGCGGTTCGAGCCAGACCTATGTGACAAGCATGCTGTATCACCCGACCACCTATTTTTGTATTATGTTTTGTGACTGCATTTTGATAGCTTAGCGATTAGCATGGATTCCCATCTTTCTCTCCATACTCCCTTCATCTTCATCGTAACGCTACTTACAGAAGTGTGGCTTTTTCACTGCTGCGGTGGTGATTTGTGACTTATGCTATGAAGAAACTGGATACAAACCAAACTTTTGCCTTCTCATCATTTAGCCAAGACAGCTATCAAGCCACAACGTGTACGTAGCAGCGTCTTCACAAGCAGTGTAAAACAACCAACAGCAGAAAACAGTATGGTGATGCGGGTATATACCGGTAATTTGGGCATTTCTGCCACACTGAGCAGTGCGCATGGAAGACATAATTAACATGCATTACTGCAACTGGAGGGTAAGGTCCAAAGCTCTACTTTCAGCCAAATTCATACCTGATATTGAATATAACATCTGTACTGCGTACTCCTACCCTGAACATGCATGACATAATATAGGGATGTCACTGTGAAACATTTTTAGAATTGATTATTCTGTTGATTAATCCATCAATTAATTGAATACTGTAATCAGGTATTTTATTTTGCATTAAAGTGTATTACAAAGCCATTTCTCCCCAATTAATGGTCATTAATCCATTATTCTTATTTGGTATTGTTTAGTCATCGTATGTATTCATGACATTTCAATTTGCCCGGTCAGGCCAGTGAACCCTGGTAGATTTGATACCATTTTATCGGTCAGCCATTTGTTCTCTACTCAGAACGGTTTTTGGGAGGCTGTAGTTTCTGCTGCACAAAATATTGGTAATCAATGAAGAAATTTTAAAAATGACAGATTTAATAAGTTGAAGGCTTATGGTTGCTATAGAAATAAACAGTTCCCAGATTGGTGGTGTTGGGGGCGGGGGGTTCAACAGTCTGAAACAGATGACAATTCACGAGTGAGACTTGTGAGAATTCATTAGTTGAAGCATGGTAAGTTTGCACACCAATAGTAGTCCAATACTAGTCCAAACAAAGACACTAAGACTAAACCTCACGTTGACGTCCTTAAATTTCGACGTGTGGTGTTTATTGCTATTTTGGATTTACCAGAACTTCTACTCTTCAATAGAGAAATTCAGTATTCAAAAATATAAATTGAATTTTGCCGTAAATGTAAAACAGCTACTTCAACAGACGCAGCAATTACACATCGACAATACAATAATAAATTACCTTCATGACACATTGAAGAACTACTATTTCTACTGCTCCGCGTAAATTGATCAATGCCCACTCTAAATACAACGCAGCACTGCATTTGCGGATGTCATTGCCAGCACATGGCATGTAAATTTCCCGAATTCAACGAGAATTTACATCCTTGAACTAATCCCAAAAATGCAGTGAAGACCATGGCAATGATGCTGGTGTTATTTTGTTTTGCTGTACTTCATTTTTGAAGAGCACGACTGTTTCGGTGTCAGGCCCACGAACTGTACGTATATTTGAGCAATTACTGTGAAAAAAAGCTAAATAAACCATACATACTAATAATAGGACAGCAAATATTTCTTACTTTAGTCTGGATTCCATCTTTCGGTCCGGAACACATTGACTTGCAGTAGATGACAACGAAATCCGAAGCAAATATTGCTGTCGCGTTACATGAACTAAACAAACCAACGGTGTCCTGCAATGAAACGTGGGAGTTGAAGTTTACGGCAGTCGCGTAGCCGATACCGCAATACGCAATTGTTCTCGTGACAGAAACTACAACTTCCAAAAATCTGAGCAAGAAAAGTCGCGTGACAACACGATAGTATGTTCCGCTCTTTTTCTCTCCTCCACCCCTCACTTTTGCAAAAACCTGCAAAACGCTGTGGCACGCGTAATGTTTTGCACAGAAAATTAGAAGTTAAAGCATATGGGGAGAGAAGATTTAATCCGCACGTTGAAAACACACATTCAAATAAACTTGACAAAAAAATGACAAAACTCAGCTCAGAAAACCCATTATAAAAAAAACAAATAGACAACAATTTCTCTCGCCGAGCGCAGGTTTCTTAAGTGTCGTTGTGATCGAGAGACTGAATTTCGCGTCTGAATGCGCGTCTCGCATTGTGCTAGATTCAAGATTATGTTCACAGACACACTCAAACGCGTCAATTAATAAATGGTGAAGGTTTTCTTTTTAACCATTCACAATTTTTGAACAAATATATAATACTTGTTGGTACAAATGAATTTGCTATGGTCATGGATGCTATTCGTTTTGGAATCTGGACTGTCTTGAAAGGGTTGGAAACAGCCCGTTTGTCAAGTCTGGACGCAAAAGTGACTTCTATCGCCAAGGTCTGTCTAACTACTTGAGTTAGAGGTAACCATAAAATACGTTCCTTGTTTCGAAAAGATATTTCTTCAACCCCGAATGTTGTTTCTTACTGGTCTGGTTTTGTTGATAATTTACATTGGGAAAAAAATCTGGTCTCTTCCATACGAATGCGTTCTGACAAATAAAGTAAGAGATATCTCTTTTTAAATTATACTTGAGTACTATCCTACCAAGTATCTTCTTAAACTCAATAAATCAATCTGTGTTGATTGTTTGTTTTGTGGAAAGTCCCCTGAAACGTTGATTCACCTGTTCTGGCAATGCCCGTATACCAACGTTTTGGAAGGTCATATGTCGAGTTTGATTGATTATACGGTATGTTGACTCTGACTTTACTCTTTACTGGAAAATGGACTGTTTGGCTTCTTCAATAACGATGGTTAAAAAACAAAGTCATTAATATAAATTTAACAATTATTCTAGCAAATCCACAAATCCAAATTCAGTCACTCAAAACCTTGTTTAATTTTCGAAGCAGTAACCAAACAGTAATTCAATTCTATTCTGGACTCCCAAAACAAGAAAGCAGTTAAGACTGTTGCTTTATGTTCTTTATTAAAATCATTTGTTTAAACCCCCTTGGTCTCCTTTTTTAAAAATCTCTCTTGAGACACTATTTGTATTGATAACTCTGGGCATGTTTTCTGTGATTTGTAATTCTATCAATAAAGTCTTGTTAAAAAAAGAAACTCAAACACCGGTTTGCCAACCGAAGAAGAAGAGGAGGAGGAGGAAGAAGAAGACGGAAAACGGAAAAGTCGAAGAAGAAGACATTGGCCATAGTTACAACAAGATGGCGTCCTTAACAGCTAGCTTGACACCCCTCGGTGGATTCACTTTTGAGAACTGTAAAAGGTACGCGTTGTTGGCCGAGAATCGGTATTTAATGATGAATAATCAGAGGCAATGTAAACAGTCATTCCATTCATGCCTGCTAACATTTTTTTCGTGGCGATTGTATGGTTTTTCGATGGGATGACTCAGCCTTTTCCTGTACGTTAAGTGCGCGCGTTGAACATGGTGGTGCCGCAGTACGGTTTTCGTTATTAACAACACCAAACAATTGGTATACATGGGATGCATGAATAATGATCGGTCAGTCGAAGAAATATTTTGGTTTGTCCATTGAATCTGCCAAACCCTAGAAGGTTTTTTTGATGATACCTGCCTGAACAATCCCGATAGTATAATCGGTTACATACGATAAAGGACTATTGTTCCACTTTCATTTTCATGAGCAGTTTCACATTGTAGCCAAAAATGCTACTTCGATAGTCTTCAAAGCCCTTTCAATTAGGGGGTGGTTATTTTGTCCTGACCGGCAACTCTACTGCAAGCGATATTTTGCCGTGAATCGACGTTCGTATTCTTCTCCATTGACGAGGTTGGTCGCGAATACGTAATTTGGTTGTATAGTAAACTGCTGTTATATTACTCTGAGTCATGCGCAGTGCGTGGTTCCTGTTTCCCTTCATGCAGTTTTCAATGAAAGTATACGTAACATTTCAACTCGAGCTGTTTTTATAACTGCAAAGCTCGTACCTGATTAATCAACGTGGTGTCAAAATACAAATTTATGAGCTCAAATTCTTTTTCGACAATACACAGTCCATACCTTCTCTCCCCACGATCCAGGAACGGGTGCATTCCGTTTTTCCCTTTCTTTTCCTCATTTTTTTCAGTTGAATTTTATAAGTGGCTACCAGAATTCATTTCTTGCCTCAGTTGAATATTGACAGGATGGCACCAAATTTTATAAGTGGCTACCAGAATTCATTTCTTGCCACAGGATATGTAAGAAACACTGCAGCTGTACGAAGTTTCAACTTTCTAAACACAAAGTAAATCATCAATTTAATCTAAAGTAAACCTAACTATATTTAGATGATTCTATAAAACTAACCACTCATGTCTATTTTGAAATATTTCATTTGATATGGTTTTTGAAGTGATTCTTATTTTATTTTGTAGAAATGGCTTCCTGGAAGACAAAGCAAATGAAGCAGGCTGTCATTTACCGGCTGCTCGTAAAACCGGAACTACTATCTGTGGTGTTGTGTTCAAGGTGAGAAAAATTACTAAAATAATTTACCAATGCGCGCTGTGTGTGTCAGCAATTACTTAAAGTCCACATTTATATTTCCTTTCAAACATTTTTTTTTTTGTCCAATTTCCCATCCGCATCTATGGTAACTGTATTTACGAGGTACTGGTGGGCTATGGCATACATTTGAATTGGCATGGGCTGATACTAGTTTCTCCTTTTATGATAACAGACAGAGAGCTAGCATTAGCATCAGCATCTCACTTTGTTCCACTCACCTCAAACTTTTGATACAGTGAAACTCCTCTACAACGAAACCTACATGGGCGAAAATAACCCCTGGTGTGAAAAAAAATCTTCATGCATTAACACAATTCCCACTTTCCTGCCCCCCATACAGCGAAAAAAAACCCTGTTGCTTTATACGAAATCTTTTTCTGTTCTTGCTCTTGCCTCACGACGAGATTCACTACAACAAAGTCTAATCCAACAGCGACCTCTACTGCTTCGTTCGGAAACGGCAACAGCAACCACAGACACTAGTTTACACATGCGCAGTAGTCCAGGAAGTATTTGTTATTGTTAGTTTCAGATGCAGCAATAACGTTGCATTGCTAAAATGGCTACAAAACGGACCGTTGGATGTCAAGCAGCTAAGACAAGAAGAGCGCTGATGCTGGAAGAGAGGGTAAAAGTGATCAAAATGAAAGACGGAGGAAGCATAATAAGACATTATCCAAGAAATTGATGTAAGTGAAAGTGAATGCTGATCGTAAATTTCGCCATTTCTTTCCCTTTGTTTCTTTCTACACAGACTATATGAAGTGTCAAATAACTGTATGCTCATACTTATGCACTATTGGAATAAAAGTAAAGAGTACACATACATTTGTGTGTGCGTGTACACACACGTTTGTGTGTGTTTGTGTGTGTGTGTGTGTGTGTGTGTGTGTGTGTGTTTATATCTGAGATCAAATTTGCTACAGTAAGAAACCCCCTGTTGTGAAAAATTTCTTGCTGCAGACATGATTTCGTTCTAGAGGAGTTTCACTGTACCCCAAAGAGTTTCAGAATGGGTGGTGGTTGCGATCTGAACTTTTCTGTACTTGTTTATTCAAATTTGGTCGCTGCAGTAATCTCAATAGTCATTCTTATGCTAGTTCATTTATTCACCTATTTACAGTGTAGCAGAGCACCATGATATGACATTGTGTCAGATTTCTTCTTCGAGGTTGCGTGGGTCCTACCCAATATTCAGGTAGAGAAACTAGAGTTGAAAACCTAAATGTTACTTCATGCACATTTCTTTTTATGACACTTAATAAAATGGATTACAATATAAATTTCATACTCTAGCAGGTTTTGCAAAACTAATGCATTTTGTTTCACCCCTTTGCACCCAAATAAAATGCCATTCCGTTTTGTAATTTGGTTTCATTCTAAATGAAATACAAGGCTCTATGTAAATGTGAGTAGTGATTATCTGTTATCTGTGTTTTTAACCCGTATTGAATATTTGCAAATGGCTTCTTTAACTTTGGGAAAATAACATTTACCCCTATTTTCTGACATATGACAGACCAACAGAGTAATTCCCAAACATGCTAAATTAGTCCATTGCCCCAGCATGAAAATGACAAACCGCACGTTGTTACGCTGAGCATAGACTCCTTTCTGTTACCAAATTGTCCAATTGCTCGGGGGTGAGGCAACTCCATAAGCCAAAACACCCAAATGGGTGCATTTTCTGCAATGTTCTGTTTTTGAATAATAAAGGGATAGAAATGTATTACTTTTTTTATCCAAGTGATTAATAAAAAACGATTGATGGATTATTCAAGAAAAATCAGTAGCTGGTAGCTGTAGCTTAAAAATTTTATTCCAAATCCATGTGATTAGTGTCAGCCACTCATACTCATGGATGACGGGTATTGGCAGCTTCAAACCCTGATGGGAACAACCCTATCGTAATTGGAAGCAACACTGCTTGTATTCAGCCCCCCCCCCCAAAAAAAACAAACAAAGAGACAAGACAGACGCGGTGTTTCTGTCAGTCATCAGCAAGACGGGCATCCGTCAGTGATGGACTGAGAAGTCATACTTGACCCGGTTAGTGACGATTTTTTTCCTGTCTCGGCACACCCTCCTGGCAGTCTCAAAACAGGAGCTTGACCAAAACAGTGAGAAAGGGGGCAAATTTAAACCTCCAAGAGTGGCTAAAAAGAGTTGAAATTCCAACCATCATGTTATAGTGAGACTGTTGTGGGAGCATTAAAAACATGAACTTGCACACGTGGGACCAGATAATAATAATGTTAGTGACGATTTTTTTCCTGTCTCGGCACACCCTCCTGGCAGTCTCAAAACAGGAGCTTGACCAAAACAGTGAGAAAGGGGGCAAATTTAAACCTCCAAGAGTGCCTAAAAAGAGTTGAAATTCCAACCATCATGTTATAGTGAGACTGTTGTGGGAGCATTAAAAACATGAACTTGCACACGTGGGACCAGATAATAATAATGGATACCAGGGTACCGTACTATACGGGGTACAGAGAAAAAAACTACTGGTTTAGGTTGATTTGGGAGAGGGGCGTGTTACACATGGGATTTTACAGTACAGTGGTACCTCTACTTACGAACGTCTCCTCATATGAAATTTTCAAGTTTCAAAATTCCTCAACAGGAAGATATTGCCTCTCTTGTTAGAAATGAAATTTCTAACAATTCATTTCTAACAAGATACAAAAATACAGTATGGCCTGCTAATCGCAGCTCCGAGTTTCCTGAACACAACATACTTCTAGCTGCTCTGCCATTGGCTACTACCGAGCATCATACTGGCATCCCATTGGCTAAGAGGGACCTCTACCGAATGTGTCTACGTGTGTAGATAGATAAATAGAAAGATATGTGTCTATGCGGTGTCCTCGTCATTCGCCCCTTGGGCCATGAGGCGTTTCGATAGTTTTACTTAAATGTGAGTCACCCAGAAAAAATGTTCAACAGTTGGCGATCCCTCATCCGCTGATGTTTGCCTTGGGCATTTTCGAAGGATTGCAGGAAGTAGACAAAAGAAAACGTCCTTGGATCAGTTCTTTACAAAATGCCAGGCAAAAACCACTTCTGAGAGAGAACATGAACTAAAGAGGGCAAAAAATGATGAGGACGCACTTTAAAGTTAAATGACCATTTTTATTCTTTACTTTGTTCTTTGTTTTTTTCATTATCCACAATTCTCATTTATTGTGCAATAATCTAATTGTCACATGTATTTGTTACACGTTTTGATGCATTTTTATGCTTTAGAAAACATTTATGTCTGAATTTTGCAGAAGTTTGGAACAAATTAGGGCATTTACATGGAAAACGTGTCTCTACTGACAAAGTTTTCTTCCATAACCAATTAATTTCGTAATTTAGTTGTTAATTCTTTTTGAATATCCTCAAACCTTTCTTTTCCTACCTCAAATTGGTTTTAGGCACACACAAAAATAATTAAAGCGTGAATGAAACTACCCCAGTTTCTCATTGGAACTACACACAAAATGAATGTGCACCCCCATTCATGCTACATGAATACCTCCACACCCACCTCTGCAAATTTAAGTTGGGTTAACTGAATTTTAAAATATTGTCATTCTCTTTTTAAGGATGGTGTTGTCCTTGGAGCTGACACTAGAGCCACCGAGGACATGGTAGTGGCTGACAAGAACTGCTCCAAGATACATTACATCTCGCCCAATATTTAGTAAGTGATTTTAGCCAGGTTATCATGCAACGCAGGTGGTCTAACGCAATTTTGTGTATTTAGTTGAGGCGCAGGGTTTGTGTGGTTCACCTCACTGGATTTCATTCACAAATGTGACACAAGTGTGGGACATTCCCTCTGAATCATTGTGGAAATAAATTGATTGAACAAATTATAATCATTATCAATATCTTTAAAATATTGATAATGATGTGTGTGTGCATCCGCAACGCCTGTGCTTCGCCCCCAACATACACACACACACAAAATGTGCACAATACAGGACAGTTTTCGTGACACTTCTGCTTGGGGATTTCCACATAAATAAATTTAAGCAAGTCCTCAAGTCTTCTGAGTTTGGCAGATGATGCAAAGTATTTTGTTTCAGCTCTGGAATACGATGCACATGCAACTTTTTAGCCATTTTTCTTGAATTTAGTGGGCGGGTACTTCAATTCATAGGATCGCGTCTATGTCACAGGACAACCCGATTGGCATGTTTTCCTGCCTTTTGCATTTCATCGACGATTGTGTGATCGCCAACAAAAGGCATAGATGTCAATCTTGTACACATCCTTAAGTTGTAGACTCAGTTTCGCCTATCTTGTGCTCAGAACGTTGCATTTTGATGCCATTGGACCTTTTGACAAACATGTCTTTCCCTTGGTCTGTTACATCTGAAACAAAGTGCCATCTTGTTGTCTAATTTTATGATACAGCTGTTG
>NW_017804808.1:72882-78729 GCF_001891065.2 Hippocampus comes
ATAATAATAATGGATACCAGGGTACCGTACTATACGGAGTACAGAGAAAAAAACTACTGGTTTAGGTTGATTTGGGAGAGGGGCGTGTTACACATGGGATTTTACAGTACAGTGGTACCTCTACTTACGAACGTCTCCTCATATGAAATTTTCAAGTTTCAAAATTCCTCAACAGGAAGATATTGCCTCTCTTGTTAGAAATTTCATTTTGTTAGAAATTTCATTTCTAACAAGATACAAAAGGCAAAAAATACAGTATGGCCTGCTAATCGCAGCTCCGAGTTTCCTGAACACAACATACTTCTAGCTGCTCTGCCATTGGCTACTACCGAGCATCATACTGGCATCCCATTGGCTAAGAGGGACCTCTACCGAATGTGTCTACGTGTGTAGATAGATAAATAGAAAGATATGTGTCTATGCGGTGTCCTCGTCATTCGCCCCTTGGGCCATGAGGCGTTTCGATAGTTTTACTTAAATGTGAGTCACCCAGAAAAAATGTTCAACAGTTGGCGATCCCTCATCCGCTGATGTTTGCCTTGGGCATTTTCGAAGGATTGCAGGAAGTAGACAAAAGAAAACGTCCTTGGATCAGTTCTTTACAAAATGCCAGGCAAAAACCACTTCTGAGAGAGAACATGAACTAAAGAGGGCAAAAAATGATGAGGACGCACTTTAAAGTTAAATGACCATTTTTATTCTTTACTTTGTTCTTTGTTTTTTTCATTATCCACAATTCTCATTTATTGTGCAATAATCTAATTGTCACATGTATTTGTTACACGTTTTGATGCATTTTTATGCTTTAGAAAACATTTATGTCTGAATTTTGCAGAGGTTTGGAACAAATTAGGGCATTTACATGGAAAACGTGTCTCTACTGACAAAGTTTTCTTCCATAACCAATTAATTTCGTAATTTAGTTGTTAATTCTTTTTGAATATCCTCAAACCTTTCTTTTCCTACCTCAAATTGGTTTTAGGCACACACAAAAATAATTAAAGCGTGAATGAAACTACCCCAGTTTCTCATTGGAACTACACACAAAATGAATGTGCACCCCCATTCATGCTACATGAATACCTCCACACCCACCTCTGCAAATTTAAGTTGGGTTAACTGAATTTTAAAATATTGTCATTCTCTTTTTAAGGATGGTGTTGTCCTTGGAGCTGACACTAGAGCCACCGAGGACATGGTAGTGGCTGACAAGAACTGCTCCAAGATACATTACATCTCGCCCAATATTTAGTAAGTGATTTTAGCCAGGTTATCATGCAACGCAGGTGGTCTAACGCAATTTTGTGTATTTAGTTGAGGCGCAGGGTTTGTGTGGTTCACCTCACTGGATTTCATTCACAAATGTGACACAAGTGTGGGACATTCCCTCTGAATCATTGTGGAAATAAATTGATTGAACAAATTATAATCATTATCAATATCTTTAAAATATTGATAATGATGTGTGTGTGCATCCGCAACGCCTGTGCTTCGCCCCCAACATACACACACACACAAAATGTGCACAATACAGGACAGTTTTCGTGACACTTCTGCTTGGGGATTTCCACATAAATAAATTTAAGCAAGTCCTCAAGTCTTCTGAGTTTGGCAGATGATGCAAAGTATTTTGTTTCAGCTCTGGAATACGATGCCCATGCAACTTTTCAGCCATTTTTCTTGAATTTAGTGGGCGGGTACTTCAATTCATAGGATCGCGTCTATGTCACAGGACAACCCGATTGGCATGTTTTCCTGCCTTTTGCATTTCATCGACGATTGTGTGATCGCCAACAAAAGGCATAGATGTCAATCTTGTACACATCCTTAAGTTGTAGACTCAGTTTCGCCTATCTTGTGCTCAGAACGTTGCATTTTGATGCCATTGGACCTTTTGACAAACATGTCTTTCCCTTGGTCTGTTACATCTGAAACAAAGTGCCATCTTGTTGTCTAATTTTATGATACAGCTGTTGTGGAGCAGGAACGGCCGCAGACACAGAAATGACCACTCAGATCATTTCCTCCAATCTGGAGCTACACGCCCTCTCCACAGGCAGACTGCCACGCGTGGCCACTGCGAACCGCATGTTCAAGCAAATGCTCTTTCGGTATACTGTATTGGCTTTATGCTTTTCCAATACCCTCAACTGTTTTGAGTCAATACCCACAAATACATGGATATGTTTTTGAGCCTTTTTTTTAATTTCAGGTATCAAGGCTACATTGGTGCTGCTCTGGTTCTTGGTGGAGTGGACTGTAAGGGTCCTCATCTTTACAGCATCTACCCTTATGGCTCGACGGACAAGCTTCCATATGTCACTATGGGTAAGTTTCACAACAGAAACCAGAATATGCCCCCTTTTTCAGATGCAGGTTCTATTTCACTTGCCAATTAATTGCTAAATTGTGCCAAAATCATCAATATTTTTTATGACATCTCTTCGCGTCTAACAACAAAGGGTATGTGGGAAGATTTGTTAGTTGTATTATTTTCAATGTTTTAGGTTATGTGTTCTGTTGTGAAAGCGCTGTCTAAATAAAGATGTATCGTTTTAGGACTTACATTTAACCTATCAAGTGATCAGAAATCGGGAGAAAACATAATTGGTCATTGATCACTATCATTTGGAAAAGGAGATATTTATTTATTTAATTCGCGGATTTGTCAACTGGACTCTAAACAAGTACGTTTTTTGGCAGGTAGGCATGGAGGAGGGTCTCGCCCAGTTTGCATGTGAGGCTTTGATGTGATTGAGGACTAACAGATGCCTCGAAGATAGCAATGTTGCATAGTTTATTTGAGATCACCACAGCTTTTGAGTAGAAGAAATAGACAGTTATCAGGTTTTGTTACCGACATTCACAGAAAGTGTTAGGCTTCTCTCAAATGTACAAAACTGACATTTATCTTGCCTGAACTCAGCTCAGCACCTTAAACCTCTGATTAAACAATGAATTAAATTCAAAACCACACATCTAAATTTCATCCCTTTTTTTCAAAAATGCTTAAATTGACAAAAGTCACAGAGCTCTTGAAGTAAAGCATTAATCATTTCGAAAATAACTGGAGCTGCCAGCAGCTTTAAAGGGCTCTCGCAGCCCTGATAACTTTACTGTAAGGGCACATTGGAATTTGAAATTTTTTTGAAACTGTACATCAGATTAAAAACCACTTCGATAAAATCTGAGAATCAGAATCATCTTTATTGGCCAAGTATGTAGAACACACAAGGAATTTGTCTCCGGTAGTACACGCTACACTAGTATCATCGATATCAAGCAACTACGATAAACATGGACATGACAAATAAGTGTGGAAAGACATTCCGTAATGTAAGGGTACCGTTGTGCGGTGGCACCACCCAATGACAGCTGTGAGACAACGTGCAAAGTATCAAGCAGAGCTAAAGTGATCAGTGGTAGAATCCAATACTCTAACAGTTGTGCAGTTGGTGCAGATAATGATTGCACCATTTTAAAGTGACCAGTAGCAGTATTTGTAGAAAACGTTTCAGTGTGCAATTGTACAGAAGTCCTTGAGCGCTTTAAAGTGTCTGGTGGTGTGAAATCTAGATCAGTGACAATGGTTCAAGTAAGTACAGAGCTGGAGCTACAATGATAATTGCGGTAATGCTGTTCAACAGGCGTGTGCAAAATTGCAAAGAGCCACGATACAGGTAGATTTGGGTTATTGTTTAGGGAGAGAGCGGTGCCAATGATTTTTTTCCGCAGTCCTAACTGTCCGTTGCAGTCAGATTTTGTCCTTTTTTTTGGCGGCCACAAACCAAACCATGACGGGAGAATACAGGATTCATTCGATGACTTCTGTGTCGAACTGTCTTGTCAATTTGGGATTCATGTGCACCGCTAATTTTTCTACTTGCCCTCAATTTTCAGGTGAAGTGTCACTGTGAACCTAGTTTTAAAAAATAGTCTGATTATATAATTACCATAGGTTTTTTTTTTTATGTTTTGTTTTGATTTTTGGGGGGGTTCTGTTTCAAAAAAGTTTCGCAATTTCAATGCTCTTTCTTTCCCTTCACCCACCTCCATTATTCTTTCTACAAGGTTCTGGATCCCTGGCTGCCATATCAGTTTTTGAAGACAGATTCAAACCTGGCATGTCGGTAAGTCAAACAAATAAACAAATGTTGATTACGCCAATCAAATAGCGAACTACTTTTCGTGTGTGTGTATTGCCGATCAAATGCATTTAATTTCTAGGAAGAGGAGGCCAAGGTGCTGGTGCGTGATGCCATCGCAGCAGGAATATTCAATGATCTGGGTTCTGGCAGCAACATAGATCTGTGTGTGATCACCAACGAAAAGGTGGACTACATCAGACCCCATGATGAGGCCAACAAGAAAGGTTCCAGGTCAGGAAAAAAAATTGTTTAGCTCTGGTTTTGTTCCTGTCTGAAAGTTATCTGCATTCAATTTTTCTTTCACGTTTTCTGTGCACTCTTAAGGTTTGTGCTAGTTATGTTGTCAGGTTTCAGTGGTTGTGTGTTTTGTAACATTCACCTCGTGCAGGAGTGTCCAAGTCAGATCCTCGAGAGCCCTTCATATCATCAGCTTATCAGCAAGCTTTGCAGACACCTAATAATGATCCTGATCATTTGAATCGGGTGTCATGGAGGAAGGAAGCATATAAAATAGGCTGAATAGGGGCTTTCGAGGGCCTTACTTGGGCACCCCAGACCTAGTTTGGTGGTGGCATATTAAATAACACTGGTCAACGGCAAATTTTAATCAGAGACAACTTAATGTGTTACTAAACGTATATTTGACACTGATTTGGAAAAATAATGTTTCTAGCATATCAGGATTTTGAGATATTTTAACTTTTCACTTTTAAGTTTGATCTATAAAAGCTTGCACAAAAACTGATTTTACCATGCGTTGGCCTTTATAGCTATGATGTTTCAGGATAAATTCCACCAGTTGCTGGACCTAACCATTTATTCATACTAAATATATTGCTCTATGACATACTATATTATTCCTTTTATATTTTATTAGTATTATTTTGAAAACCTGATGTGCAAGAGAAAACAGGAGGGCAAATTCTGAATAGGCGCAAGTGATTCATCTTGAAAAGTTTACTTGCATTTCAGATATTTTTAAAAAACTATAATTTGTGTAAATAAATGCAGTTGACAAAACTTCTCTGAAAAGTCATATCTTTAAATACTATTTTGTTATTACTTGAATGAAAGTTTTCTTTATGTTACTGTATATAATTGGTTAATATGTTCTGCCCCCTTCTTAGAAGTGGTGACTACAAGTACAAAAGGGGAACCACGGCTGTCTTGACAAAACTAGTGACGCCATTGAACCTGGATCTGATGGAGGAAAGTGTGCAGACCATGGATACTTCTTAGAGTAATTTTTCATTGTATTTTGGAAAATTGCATGCTAGTTGTCAATAAATGCAGCTTTCTTCATGCGTGTTCTTTTTGTTTTAACTAATAATGCTTTGGAGCAATTCTTATGAAAGTTGTAGTGTGAAATGATTGCAAGACACCGCCCGGTAACTGGATTTAATCAGAATCAGAATCATCTTTATTGGCCAAGTATGTAGAACACACAAGGAATTTGTCTCCGGTACAACACGCTGCATTAGTATCATAAACAAGGACATGACAAATAGGTATGGAAGGACATTTCGTAATGTAAGTGAACCGTAGTGCAGTGGGACCACCCAGTGACAACCAATCTTCACCCTTGGATTCAGGCAAATCATTGTTGATTACGTTTAACAGAGATGAAAGTGGACTTTTCTGAAAATTCCGGAAAAAATAAATAAGTGTGTGTGTGTATGTGTATGTATATATATATATA